>NC_092752.1:5141319-5442708 GCF_047496795.1 Chiloscyllium punctatum
TTGGTGGTGGGGCAGAAATTGAGCCCTCTGCTAAAAACTTCAATCTCTTCCGGTTGAAGGGTGTGATCCAATAAGTTGACAACTGATTTCCCCGTGGTGATAACATTTTCAACTGTGGTGCCGGGGGAGCTTGGCTACTGCTGGTGGGTGATGCCAAGTTTCTCCAGTTTCTTGTTCTTGGTGAGCATGTATGTACGTGGTGTAGTTTTGTCGCCTTGCCTGTTTGGCAATGTCCCATAACTGTACTACTGTATCCTGAGTGCAGGCTAATTTCAGGTTAATTTCAAGGTTATGCCGCCTGCTGTAGTGTTGGTGCATGAGATGATTGAGGTGTTTGCGAGCGACGTGGTGGCAAAGTCCCTCTGCGTCGTCTGTGTTGTAGGTCGACTTGAGTGGGTTCGTGATCTGTCATCCTTTTGGAATCTTTCCCGCTTTCCTGCATTTCAGCAGAAACTTGATGTCTGTGTTGATGTGTGTGATCTTCTTGGAGATCCTCTCCACTTTGAGCTGGCAGTTAGTGGTGCCCACCCAATCAAATAAGGAAGAGATTGTTCAGTGCCCAGTTGGTGTGAAAGGCAGGATGTCAAGAGTAAGGGCATGATAGGTAACCAATGGCGATACTGGCGGGTCCTTCTATAATGCAATGGTAACGTTCTTATGCAACCCCGTGTTATAGAAAAATCGCATTTTAGAAACAGTGCTTAAAGTGTTGGTGTTGGCAATGGAATCACATAACAGCCAATACATGTTTTAAAAGTTCATGCTTCAGAAACAGTGTCCCCAATTCGTCAATCACATTACAGCAAATTCACATTCCTGAATCGTGCGTTATAGCAGAATAACCTGTATTGGGGTGATGGGCAGGAGGAGGTCATGTGCTGAAACCCTCAGGAGCATGCACAGTCTGAGTTGACAACCCTCCTGTACATCAATACTGAAGACAGAGCTTTTTGTTACATGCCCAGGAAATTCCAAGTTAACATTTTTATAATTGTTCACCTTATTTTTTGATAAGCTGAATATTTTTATGAAGTAGTATGTGCAAAGTGTTACACCAACGTGTTTATGCTATCAAACTAGCCACATGTTGGCTCCCGTTCAATCCAAGATGGCTTCACTTTTGTCAAGGTTATAAATTTAGCCCAAACTTCAGGTCAGATCTTGACCAAACACTGGAATGACGGAAGGGGAAAGAGCTAGAGGAGGGATTCTCAATTCGCTTCACTTACCTTTCCCAGATCGAGCAGCAGTGCAAATTCTAGACTATTACATACCACAGCTGGAGTAAAAGCATTCCAAGACCAATGAATTCAGGTGTTTAGATATATTTTAATAGCAGTCCTTCAGTTAAATTCTGAAAATGAACTCTGAACTCTGGAATAATCCCTGATTTTGGCTGTCCAGGATCTAAATTCTAGAATATCCCACTAGACCTATCTCTTAACTTGCTCCTTAAAATACATCCCTCTGACAAAGTGTTTTGTCACTCATCCTGATACCTCCTTATAAGGACCAGTGACAATGTGTTTTTTTTCTTTGACAAAGCTCCCATGAAGTGGTTTCAGGTTTTTACGATGGTGAAGGCCCTTGTTGGTTTTGGAACACACCGATGTGTTATATTAAAGGAGCAATGCACCAGCAACTCCACTAATGTTTTCAAAAATGTACTGAGCAATTGGCTACTGAACAGCACTTCTTAGAGTTAAAAGACAACAACTGGAAAAAGGTCACTGCTACCCAGATTGCAAATAAACCACAATAGTGTTTATTGCTCTTCGCTATCTTTAGTTACCATAAAGATTAAAGTAAGGCATGATCCTAGCTTTCCTCAGCATTTATTGGAAAGCACTTGCTTGGACTTCAAATCCGACATCCAGAATTCCCAGTAGGATTTTAGTTAATGAACTGTGCAGCTGACAGCCAAATCCCTGTAACCGAGTGTACAATTTTTGTACGGAGCGTATTATTTTTCATTCTGTCCATCAGCACACTCGGATGGGCAGAAATTCAAAGAAGATTGGTCGCTGTCCAAGGAAACAGGGATTTCATGTTCCTGTGTTAAAACTTACAAGAGCATTAACTTATGTTGGGTAGCAGATGTGTCCCACATGGAGACTTTCAGAGATAGCTTCTCCGACATTGCTCCCAGATACACAATGTGCTTAATGCAATCCAAGCAAATTGGCAACAATACAAAGTGATTCGAGATTATTATTGAAACTGATATGGTGAACATAGCTGTGTGCAAAACAGAAAACAATAACATTGAAAAGGATGACAATTTCTGGGCCTGAAAATGCAAAACAGTTTGAGTCAATTATTTCAATGCCAAATCTTTGAAACCTGTTGCACGATACCTAATATGAATGTTGCTCGGAAAATAATCCTGTTTTCATCAGGAGGGGTTGCTGCAACTTTTGTTGTGAGTTCTGATGGCTGTAGTTTGCAGTGATTCCAATTAAGTAGATTCTGTCGACAGTTTTTGCAGTGCATTGTCCAAATGAGCTAGTACTCTTTAAGTTATAATAAACTGTTTACCATTGATCCTTCGGTTTATTATTACTCTTGCCTAAATTCCTTTTCCTCCTCCAGTTCATTATTTGACACAATAAGATCAACATATGCATTGTAATCACTAAGTAATGTTTAGCAAAATCTGCATCCCTTCACTTTTCTCTGATAAAATAATGCTTTCAGCTTCTATTACAGTCTAAGAAGGGAGGGACACGAGCAAGCTTACATATTTCTTTTTCATTATTATTTAATAAGCAAAATAAAATTGGCAGATGAATGTCAATGCAGAGAAATGTGATGTAATTCTTCTTTGGTAGAAGAAACAGGGAGAGGCAATACAGACTCAATGGTACAAGTGTGAGAGGAGTGTGGGAGCAGAGGGACCTTGGGGTTCTTGTGCATGATTCTCTGAAGGAAGCCAGGCAAGTTGAAACAGTTATTAAGAAGGTTTATAGGACTATAAATAGGACATAGAGTATAAAAGCAAAGAAGTGATGCTACACCTCCACAAATCATTGGTTAGATCACATTTGGAGTATTGTGTTTGGTTCTGGGCACCTTATTGAAAGAAGAATGTGAAAACTCTCCAGGCAGTGCAAACAGGATTCACTAGAATGGTACCAGGAATGGAGGATTTTAGATACAAGGAAAGATTAGAGAAATTAAGTTTATTCTCCTTGGAGTAGAGAAGATTAAGTGGTGACTTTATTGAGGTTTTCAAAATAATGAACAATTTGGACAGGGTAAAGAAGCAAAGTCTGTTTCTACTCGTTAGTATGTCAATAACCAAGGGTCACAATTTCAAGACTGGCAGTTAGAGAGCTAGGAGTGAGATGAAGAGAAATTTCTTTACGCAGAGAGTTATTAGGATTTGGAATGGATTGCCTGGGAGAGTGGTGGAGGTGGATTCCATATGAGGTTTCAAAAGATAGCTGTGTTTGTCTTTGAAAGGGATGAGCTTAGGGAGTTACAGCGACAGGTCTAGAGAATGGGACTAGCTGAGGAGCTCTGTCAGGAATCAGTACAGATATGTTTCTGTGATTCTATGTTCTTGTGCATGAGATGTATGAGTTAATATGGTTTATAATCATTTGAACTAATATAGGTGCACAGGTCAATTTATGTCATGCTGCACAATTAAAATGCCCAAGTCAGCAGCTGCACTTAATCCAACACAAGGAGAAAATGAACTGACCCCAGCCCAGTGATGTAATGACTGTTCAGAAGGTTGTTTGGGGCTTGTGTGGTCCACGGTCTCCTTTTCCAGGCGGTCACTACTCGTATGCTGCCTATGTATTCTGGTCATGGAAAAGTGACAGTCACATCTGACAGGAAGACTAATAGCAGAGTCAATGCCTGTCAACAGGTGACAACTGGAGAGCTACATGTCCTTGCTCAGGCTTTCTGACAGACACTGTGACTGCCACAATTAACACCGCTCCCCATCCCCAAACCTCACCTCTATCACCCCCTCCACTCACCAAACAACTTTAAATAGACATCAATTAATCCAAAAATTTCACAAAGCTGAATTCTAACATTTCCAAACAGTTTACCCAGACACTTTCTATGCTATCAGTTTCAGTCTCTATTTACAATGCAGCAAAAAAAAACATTTTCTTGAAACAGAAAATGCACAAACCATATTTTTTTGCACTGCTTGTAAGTTCTATTTCAAATCTTTGGTGGTAAATAATGATGATGATGGAATAAAGAACAGGGCGAAAGTGAGGACTGTGGATGCTGGAGATGAGAGTCCAGATTAGACTGGTGCTGGAAAAGCACAGCAGGTCAGGCAGAATCCGAGGAACAGGAAAAATTGATGTTTTGGGCAGGAGCCCTTCATCAGGAATGAGAGGACAAAGAACAGTATAGCACAGGAACAGATCCTTTTGCCCACCAAGCCTGCATCCATATATGATGTCTTTCTAAACTAAAAACCTATTGCCTCTATATAGTCCATATCCTTCTATTCATGTACCTGTTTAGATGCCTCTTAAACATTGCTATTGTATCTGCTTCTACCACTTCCTCTGGCAACACATTCTAGCCAATTACCACCCTGTGTAACAAAATTACCTCTCACATCTCCTATAAACTTTCCCTCTTTTACCTTAAGCCTATGTTCCCTAATAATTGACATTTCGACTCTGGGAAAAAGACTCCAATTATCTATTCTATCCTTGTCTCTCATAATTTTGTAAGCTTCTATCATGTTGCCCCTCAGCCTCTGATGTTCAAGTGAAAACAAAGTTTGTCCAATCTCTCCTCATAGCCAGTACCCTCCTAACCAGGCAACATCCTGATAACCATTTCTGTACTCTCTCCAAACCCACATCCTTCTGATACTGGTAGCCAGAACTGTACACAATATTCCAAATGTGGCCTCATTGAAGTTCTATACAGCTGCAGCATGACTTGCTAATTGTTATACTCTGTGTCCTGACTGATGTAGGCAAACATGCCAAATACCTTCTTCACTACTGCATCCACTTGTGTTGCCTGAATCCCTCTGTATGTTAATGCAACTAAGGCTTCTGCCATTTACTGTATGCTTCCCTCCTTTTTTGACCTTCAAAATGCATCACCCTGCACTTGTCCAGATTAAATTCCATCTGCAATTTCTCCACCCAAGTTTCTAGCCTATCTGTATCCTGCGGTTTCCTCTGACAGTTCTCCTCACCATCCGTAGTCTTGTGTCATTCATGAACTTATTAATCAGGCTACCTACATTCACAGCTGAAAATGTATTGCTGGAAAAGCGCAGCAGGTCAGGCAGCATCCAAGGAGCAGGAGAATCGACGTTTCGGGCATGAGCCCTTCTTCAGGAAAATGTCGATTCTCCTGCTCCTTGGATGCTGCCTGACCTGCTGCGCTTTTCCAGCAACACATTTTCAGCTCTGATCTCCAGCATCTGCAGTCCTCACTTTCTCATACCTACATTCACATCCCTATAAACATCAGGGGTCCCGGCACTGATTTATGATGGGACCCCTGTGGAACACCAGATCTCCAGAGAGAAAAATACCTTTCCACCACTGCTCTCTATATTCTAAGACCAAGCCAGTTCTGTATCCATCTTACTAGCTCACCACAGATCCTATGTGACTTCACCTTCTGTATCGGTCTGCCATTAGGGACCTTGTCAAAGGCCTTGCTAAAGTCCATATAGATAAATCTACTACCTTTCCCTCATCAATCAACTTCATCACTTCCTCAAAAATCTCAATCAAGTTTGTGAGACACGACCTTCCCCACACAAAGCCATACTGACTGTTACTAATAAGTCCATATCTTTTCCAAATGCAAGTAAATCCTGTCCCGAAGAATCTTCTCCAATAATTTGATGTCAGGCTCATCCCGGTTGCCCTTTTAAAACAAAAGGAGCAAAGTGGCTATTCTCCATCCTGTGGGACCTCTGCTATGACTAAAGAGGATATAAAGATTTCATACAGGATTCCAACAATATGTGACAATGTATACTTTGGAGAGAAGTGTAGAGGAGTGGAATATTATTTATTCCACTAAAGACTATTTATTCCACTAAGACTAAAGAAAGCTACAGAAGAGAGGCATTTGGGATTTATGCAAATTTAGGGTGTTCAGTTGAGCTTACAATGTGGCACAGTTACATGTGGTAGAAACTACATATATTCAAACATAAGGTCATCTTCTGTACAGGCAGAAAGAGCAAGTATACACACTGCTCTTATTTCAACACAGGGAGAGGAATAAGAGCTTCCATTTCCAACTTCAAGCTAGAAACTGTAGAAAGCTAAAACTAAAAATCCGAATTCTCTGGGAGCTTGACCCCACCCATTCAGGTTGCTTTTATTGTTCCAATTTTTTTTAAAAGCCAAGGCCTTACAAGTTGTTTACTCAATTGGCTTTGAGTGGACCACTCAGTACCTCTGTCTCAACCTTCCTTCATAAAAAAAACAAGACAAAATACAACTCTTAAAGCTTTGGTATTGTTCCGAAAGGTAGAAGGAAGTTTAACAGAAGATGTTTGAAATTGTATTGGGTTGGATAGGGTAAGTAAGGAGCAATTGTTTCCAGTAGCTGGGGGGTGATGGGGGTGTCAATAATCAGAGAGCACATATTCATGATAATTGGTGAGTTTACCAGAGATGCAATACAGACAAACTTTTTTTTTACAGAATTAATTTTTGTAATTCTGGGTAGAGTTTGGAATGTACTGCTTGATACAGATTCAATCAGATCTCTCAAAAAAGAATTGGATAAAACCTTTACTATTTTTGGGAGAGGAAAGGGCAAAGAAGTTGAACTCCTTTGATTTCTCTTTGAAAGAACTAGCGTTGACTCAATGGGCCAAATGGCCTTCTTCCCACTGTACTATTCTGTGGTTCAATGATCAACGAAGAAGCAGTTCCTGTATCACCCAATGTTGTGTCAGAAGGTGGAGTGATGGGGAGAGACAGGAACATGTGAAACCTTTGCCTGCCCCTTTGGCAGTTTATTAGCAGTAAGAATTTAAGTAGCAGAGGGCAGAAGTGAGAAACCCTGATTCTGCTGTGATTGGAACTGGATTCATCATTGTAGCTTGATACTTTCTGTGATTTTTCAAAGAATGATTGATGTTGACTAAAAACAATGTGGAGGTGCCAGTGTTGTACTAGGTTGGACAAAGTTAAAAATCACACAACACCAGGGTATAGTCCAACAGGTTTATTTGGAAGCACTAGCTTTTGGAGCACTGCTCCGCCATCAGGTAGCTGTGGAGCAGGATCATAAGACACAGAATTTATAGCAAAAGACCACAGTGTCATGCAACTGATATGATATATTGAACAAACCTAGATTGCTGTTAAGTCTTTCATCTTTTAGCATGTCTTGCAGGCTTTGGTTCATTAATATGTAAATTCCAGAACTTCTTTTAAGTCACATTCTTGACATAACTTAAGGTTTTATAACAAAAGGTGACATCTCAGCTCAGACAACACATTAAAGGTGTGAGGTTAGAGTCTGGCTGTATCCCAATCTTGAGTCAGACTGGTTCTATTTCCAAAGTAGGAATTTATAAAATGTTACTTGAATTGACTGTCTGCATTGACAGCCTGCAGATTGTGTGCTTTTTGAGCAAAATAACATAGTTGTCAGTCTTAGCATAGTTATTAAAACCACCTTCTCTCAGTCAAGAGATTATGGGTTTAAGCCCCACAGATCTGAAGTCTTGAACACAGATAATGTGACTGACATCCTATGCAGCACTGAGGAAGTTCAGGAGTGGGACACTGTTGAAACCATAATATTTTGAATAAGACATTTAACCAAGGGCTCACAATATTATTTTGATGAAGGGTATGGCAGTTCTCCATGTTGTCTTATTCAATAGAACAGAGTAACTGAGTATTATTTATTTTTTTGTTGTGGGAGCTTGCCACATTTCCTACTTTAGAACATAATCAGGACATAAGAACTAGGAGCAGAAATCAGCAATTCAACCCCTTGAGCCTACTCCACGATCATGGCTGATTTAATCGCGGCATCAACTCCACTTTTGTGGCCGCTCCCCATAACCCTTCAAACCGTTACGAATCAAAAATCTGTCTATCTCCTTCTTAAATTTACTCAATGCCCCAGCATCCACCATACTCTGGGAGAGTGAATCCTACACATTCATGACCCTTTGAGAGAGGTAATTCCTCCACATCTCTGCCCAGCCCCCTCACACTATAACTATGACTCTGGTTTACAGCACTTCAATATTCCTCTCGTTGCTTCAATCGATTTGCACTATTCTCGTTTGTGAAAAGTGATTTTAAAATCGAACACTTCATTTCCCACATCTGATAGCAATCAAACAATCCTTATGTTATAAGCTGTGCATTCAGTTCAAAGCTGAGAAGGATAGAAACCAGTCATCATTGCAAGTTCCGAGGTCCTTGATGGAATTCCTCACATCGTATGACTCCTGAATGTTGACATGATTGAAGCAGCTCCAGTTATTGGAGGCATGCACATTCTCTGCAGGTTTACACGTGGACATTTGACTGAAGTTGAAGGAGCTCAGCTTGGAGGAAGCTGACAGTGTTAACTAATACCATCTGGAGAGGAGTATTCAGCAGCAGGGATAGTTCTACTCAGAGAAAGGTAAAGGGAGATGTAAAATTGTTCCAAGCTACATTCCCTCTAATTTTGCTTACTTCTGTGCAGACATTCAAGGTTCAATTATCTGCACGGCTGCACAGTTTAGAGAGAATGCTGATTCAAAGTCACCGAAGATTTTGATAGAGTACAAAAGCATCGATTATTTTCTGTGGCAGAAAGGCTGCTAACCAGACGGCACAGATTTAAGGTAACTGGTCAACACATCAGAAGAAAATAATCTTGTTGTGATCTAGAACCTGAACAGTTAGTGGAAGCAGATTCCAATGTAACCTTCAAGAGGGGTACAAGGAAGGCAAAAATATTGCACAGTGACAGGGAGAGAGTAAGGACCTAATTGCATCGTTCTTTCAAAGAGACTGCATAGGCATGTAGGACTGAATGGTCTTATTCTGCACTGTTATATTCTGTGTAATGTGGGTAAAGAGGTGGTAACTTAACATTATAGCTTTGGAAAATGATGTCTAATATTATCAGAAATGTGGATACGAGAACAGACAGCTACCTAGTAGAATTTGCCTCTCACTCTGAATTTGGAAGTATTTTGCATCTCATGGTTAGCAATTCTATGCTTTTCTAAATGAAGCTATCCTGAATAGATTGCAATGCCCTCACTGCTTTGACACAGTTTGGGAATATAACATTATATACACACTGAATAGAATAGTTATCTTTCAGTGCAGTGGGTCCACTGGGTGAGGCCAATGTGTGCTCCACACAAACACCCTCCGTTCTCTACCCTAGTAGCACACGCTTTTATTCCTTTTCCCCTCACATATTGATCTAGCTTTCTCTCAAATGCATCTACACAATTTACCTCAATATGCCCTGTGGGAACCAGTTCTACATTGCCACCATTCTCTGTGAAAAGACATCTCTCCTAAATTCCTTTTTGAATTTCATTTAACAGCCCAGGTTTTGGACTTCCAAAGTATGTCATCCACATTATTGAATTCCTTCATAATTTTTGAAGACTTTTATCAGGTCACCCTCACCCTTCTCTTTTGCAAAGAAAAGAGCCTCAGTCTTCCATGATCATAATAACTATGCATTTCTAGATTTATTCTTGTAAATTCATTTGCAGCTTCCCACGTACTTATTCAAATGCATTTTACAGGTCATGCACTTAACCTCATGAATCATTTAGTCAGTTTTTAGGTCATCCCTTGGGTTGGTATTCAGTTATTAGCACTTTACTCACACCGTCTAACACACTTGATCATTTGCAGAGATTTATTATTTGACACTTCACTCACACCATTTGTAAGATCTTTTGATTTCTCTGCCCATAAATTCTGTTTTCTGCGAGCTTCCCTCTCACTTCACCTGACAAAAGTGCTATCCTCTGAAAGCTTGTGATTTCAAATAAACCAGTTGGACTGTAAACTGGTGTTGTGTGACTTCTGACTTTGTCCACCCCAGTCCAACACCAGCAGACTAATTAAAAATGCATTAAATATCTGTAAATTAGTGTTGTGACCCACCATGTTGCAAATCTTCCCTTGATATCACACTTACCACTGGTCGCTCACACCCTGTTTCTCATGTTTCTTCCTCTTCACATATGATCACAACCTGAAGAAGGGCTTATGCCCGAAACGTCGATTCTCCTGCTCCTCGGATGCTGCCTGGTCTGCTGCGCTTTTCCAGCAACACACTTTTCAACATATAATCACAAGTCAAGCATAGCTCATTGAATATTCATTTATTCTTTTCGTGCACCAGAAAGTTCTGCTTTCATGGCCCACTCATGAGAGGTGAGCACATATTTTAGGTTGATGCTCCCAGTGCAGTACTCAGGAGTGCTCACTGTTGGAGGCACTGTCTTTTGGATGAGTATAAAGCTATTGCATACCCAGGCTGTAGACTAGACTAGAATTATTCCATGTCCCAACATTTACTAACCTTTAAATATAATTTTCTAAGCTGCTTTTCTCACAGCCTTACACTGGTGCTTTTATCAAATTCCATCCTTCAAAACGATTTTGTTTTACTGAACTGAAATGTGGTCTAGATGATTCTCTTTCTCCTCAGTAGCCCTAGTGTACTTACTGTACATGGCTTACTTCATACCTCACTAATCAGCAAATTGTGTCTTAGTAGAGTCAGTCATTTATCAGATGTTAGCATTTATCATTTTAAGACAGCTATGTAACATAATAGGATGCTATTAATGTGCTGTCATGGATCAATCTCAAACAAGAACTTCCCGTGCAAACGTTTATTACAGTTAAGTATTTCCAAGAGTTCAAAAAGATTCCGACCAAATCAGACTGCTGCCTGCAAAATCCGACAGACAGAAACATAAAATATATAAATAAATAAAACAATGAAGGGGCTATAATTTGTTGCCTCAGGGCACTTAAGAGCACATTAGACAGGTTTAGATTTTTAAAATTTCTTTGGAATGTTTAGCTGACAGTGTCACAGAGAGGGAAGCCACCGGAATGAACAGGGCAAGAAACTTTGTATATCCCTGAACAATCGGCCCGAATGATAATGAAATTAATAAGGTCTGAGGGAATTGTTTAATTAGAATTCATTGTCACATCAGGTGCACAAAGAGAAACTAAGAACATGAAAGAAGAAAGGATAAAGAGAGAGACAGAAAGGGAAAACAAAATAATGTTATATTGTGAATGTTTCATTTCTAAAGGCATCAGTAACCATTAAAATCTACAGGAATGCGTCTCTACATTTGGAACAGTTAATATTCAGCACCAGTGAGGCTGTCAGGCAGTGATTGAAACATGTTGTAACAGGGTATTTATACTGAAATGGACAAGAGTTAAATGTCTGTGACAAATTTAGTTTTAATCCATCAATCCAATTCCACACTTTAAAGCCTCTCATACCTCTGTTGTTACTTTAGCCCCAGCAGGTTGGGAAGGGCACACCGTGGGGAAAACTCAGTGTCTACTAAGTTTAGCTTAAGAAATCCGGGAATTAATCATAACTTAAAAACATTCACCAAACATAAAATTATTTTTTCAGAGACAAAATCTTTTTCCTGGGGTGGAGGAGTCCAGAGGTAGAGGGCATAGGTTTAGGGTTAGAAGGGAAAGATTTAAAAGGGACCTAAGGGGCAACGTTTTCACACAGAGGGTGGTACGTGTATGGAATGAGCTGCCAGAGGAAGTGGTGGAAGCTGGTACAATTACAACATTTAAAAGGCATCTGGTTGGATATATGAATAGGAAGGGTTTGGAGGGATATGGGCCGGGTGCTGGTAGGTGGGACTAGATTGGGTTGGGATATCTGGTCGGCATGGACGGATTAGACTGAAGGGTCTGTTTCCACGATATACATCTCTATGACTCTAAGCCTTTGGCTCAGCGGATATTGTCGGTCAGTTCATATTTACATATAATTGAGCAAGGCATAACTTTTCAATAGGGCTTTTAAGAGCGTTACTAAAATGCTGCTAATTGCTAATGAGGGGTTCTGGGGTGGCAGGTTGTAGTGAGCAACCTACAGCAAAATAGTGAACAGCAAACTTGAACTTCAGGGCTTCCATGTTAATTTGCTCTTGTGGTGCGTTCTGAATTTGAATCAGAGTTAGAGGGCAAATGGTGACGGTTTGTCAAAAATTCTGCAAATTCCAGCAATGATTTGTAGACACATCATGTCTGAGTTAGGTGTCAGCTGTTGCTCAGTGTGTAGCACTCTTGCCTATGGAGCCCACAATTGTGATTGAAGCTCCACTCCAGAGATCTGAACACAATCTGTGGGCTGACACTCCCAATGCAGCTCAGTACTGAGGGAAAGACTGCTCTGTCAGGGGCGCAGGCTCTCAGATTGAAGACTCAGGTGGATCTGAATGGTCCCACTTCATTATTTGAAGAAGAGGCATAGAGTCATCGAGATGTACAGCATGGAAACAAACCCTTCAGTCCAACCTGTCCATGCCGACCAGATATCCCAACCCAATCTAGTCTCACCTGCCAGCACCCGGCCCATATCCCTCCAAACCCTTCCTATTCATATACCCATCCAGGTGCCTTTTAAATGCTGCAATTGTACCAGCCTCCACCACTTCCTCTGGCAGCTCATTCCATACACGTACCACCCTCTGTGTGAAAAAGTTGCCCCTTAGGTCTCTTTTATATCTTTCCCCTCTCACCTTAAACCTATGCCCTCTAGTTCTGGACTCCCTGACCCCAGGGAAAAAGACTTTGCCTATTTATCCTATCCATGCCCCTCCCAATTTTGTAAACCTCTATAAGGTCACCCCTCAGCCTCCAACGCTCCAGGGAAAACAGCCCCAGCCTGTTCAGCCTCTCCCTATAGCTCAAATGCTCCAACCCTGGCAACATCCTTGTAAATCTTTTCTGAATCCTTTCAAGTTTCACAACATCTTTCCAATAGGAAGGAGACCAGAATTGCACGTGATATTCCAACAGTGGCCTAATCAATGTCCTGTACAGCCGCAACATGACCCCCCAACTCCTGTGCTCAATACTCTGACCAATAAAGGAAAGCATACCAAACGCCGCCTTCATTATCCTATCTACCTGTGACTCCACTTTCAAGGAGCTATGAACCTGCACTCCAAGGTCTCTTTGTTCAGGAACACTCCCTAGGACCTTACCATTAAGTGTACAAGTCCTGCTAAGATTTGCTTTCCCAAAATGCAGCACCTCGCATTTATCTGAATTAAACTCCATCTGCCACTTCTCAGCCTATTGGCTCATCTGGTCAAGGTCCTATTGTAATCTCTCTTCACTGTCCACTACACCTCCAATTTTGGTATCATCTGCAAACTTACTAACTGTACCTCTTATGCTCGCATCCAAATCATTTATGTAAATGACAACAAGTAGAGGGCCCAGCACCGATCCTCAGTGTCTTGGCTCACTATGTATCATCGACCATAACAACAGGTTTTCTGGTCATTATACCGTTAACCTTTGGGCTCAGTTAGTTCAGTTAGCTGGACAGCTAGCTTGTAACACAGAGAGACACGAACAGCGTGGATTCCATTCCCAGCCCAGCTGAGGTCACCACCAACATCCCACCTTCTCAAGCTCATGCCTTGCCCAAAGTGTGATGGCCCTTAGGTTAACCACTAGTTGACTCTCTCTGATGAGGGAGCGGCCCTCTGGACTGTAAACAAAACAAACCAAAGAACTGCAGATGCTGGAAATCAGAAACAAAAACTGAAATTGTTGGAAAAACTCTGTAGGTCTGACAGTATCTGTGGAGAGAGAGCATTTGGGTCCAGCGAAGGATCACAGTATTTTCCCAGCAATTTCTGTTTTGCCTCTGCGGTTGTGATTATTTTACCCTTTATGGGATTTTACCCACTCTCCCACATATCCGGAGTCTCCCTCTCCCCCTCCCCCCCCCCCCCCCCCCCCCACCCCAGGTCTCTCCCCCACTCCCATCTCTCTCTCTCTCCCTCCACCATCTCTTCCCCCTGCCCAGGTTTCTCTACTTCAGACCTTGTTCTGGAGGAGGAGGGAAGTTGGGGATATAAAAGATGGAAGAGTTGAGTTTGGCAAGAGAGAGGTGACTAGGTAGGAGGAGGAGGTGGGCAAAGAGTGGGTTTGGAGAAATGTGGATAAGGAGGGTCAGGACAGACGTGGATAAGGAGGGTTAGGAGAGACCTGCCCCCACAGTAAAAACACAGCCTGATGAACACGGTAGAACCAGGCAGCAATGGCTCAGAGTGACTCATGACTCTTTGCCTCAACACCACCGCAGACCCAGTCACCCTTGTCAACATGTACACTGTCCTCTACGCCAGACACAAAGGACGGGTTCTACAATAATCTTGCACTCCTCATTAGCAGCATCCCTAGGAAGGAACAACTTCTTCTTCTGAGCGACTTCAATTCCAGGGTGGGTGCAGACCACCACTCATGACCTTCTTGCCTTGGGCATTTTGGTGTGGGCAAATGAATGAGAACAGACAGCAACTGCTCGAGCTGTTTATTTACCACGATTTGTGTATCACCAACTCCTACTTCCAGGCAAAGGCTCCTGGAGACACCTGCACTCAAACCATTGGCACCAACTCGATCTGATCCAAGTTAGATGGACCGCTATCAAATATGTTATCCACACACACTCTTACCATAGTGCGAACGGTGACACAGACCACTCCTTAGTGTGTTGCAAGGTTAGGCTACAACCAAAGAGGTTCCATCGCACTAAGCAACAGGGGAACACTTGCATCAATAACAGTAAGGTGACCCAGCCAGACCTTATGCAACAGTTCCCAAAGGCTTTCGAGAGAGAACTCAGTGCCTTGCGACACGGAGATTCTGTCACAGAGAAATGGGAAACCTTGTGGGATACCGTGCATCGCACATTCCTGGCTGTCTTTGGGAAGAAGGCCTGCAAGACACACGACTGGCCTGAGGTTAAGGCCACCGAGATGACCCTTGTCGTTGAAGCCAAGCATGTCACCCTTGCTGGGTATGAGTAGTCAGCTAGCAGGAAGACCCTGCAGGTTCTCAGAGCTGACAGGAACAAGGTTCAGCAGACTGCCAGGTGTTGTCCTAATGAGTACTACACACAGCTAAGTGAGGAAATTCAGATGGCCGCTATAACGGGAACATTAGGGGACTGTACGAAGGCATTAAGAAGGCACAAGGACCAGCTCAGAGAAAGACAGCCCCCCATCTCAAATCCTCTACTGGGGAAGTAATCACAGACCAAGGCCAGCTGATGGAGAGGTGGGTTGAACACTACTCTGATCTCCAGCGTACACCCTGTCCGCTTCAGCAGTTGATGCCATCATGTGCTTACTGACCATGGAGGAGCTAGACACAGAGCCTTCAGTAGAAGAGCTCAGCAACGCCATTGACAGCCTGGCCTCAGGTAAGACCCCAGGTAATGACAGGATTCCTCCTGATCTGATCAGGTGCTGCAAGACTAGCTACTGCTCCCATTGCATGAAGTCTTCTGTCAGTGCTGGCAAGAAGGAGCTGCACCACAGGCCATGAGGGATGCCAAGCTCATTGCCCTTTACAAGAACAAGGGTGAGAGAAGTGACTGAAACAACTACAGAGGCATCTCTCTCCTCAACATTGTCGACAAAGCCTTTGCTTGGGTCATTCTGACTCAGCTGCAGAAACTGGCAGAACGTGTAAACCCAGAGTCACCTGGGCCTCCGAGGTAAAAGGTCAACAGGAGACATGATCTTCTCCCTTTGCCAACTGCAGGAGACAGGCAGAGAACAGAAAATGCCCCTGTATGTAGCCTTCATTGATCTAACCAAGATATTTGGCCAGGTCAGCAGGAACGGCCTTTTCAAGGTTCTCCTGAAGAACAGCTGCCCACCGAAACTGCTGAGTGTGATCGAACCTTCCTCAGGAACATGAAGGGGACAGTGCAGTTCAATGGCAGCACTTCTGAGCCCTTCGACATCCACAGCAATGCCAAACAAGGCTGTGTTCTCGCTCCCCTGCTCTTTGGGATTTTTTTTTGCTGTGTTCCTGAAACATACCTTTGGCACCACAATGGAGGGGATTTACCCACGCACTAGATCAATCTGGCCCGCCTCACAGCCAAGACAAAAGTAAGTGCGGCACTCATCAGGGGCATGGTGTTTGCTGATGATGCTCCAGTTGCAACACACACCCAGCAGAAACTCCAGTTACTGACAGACTGCCTCTCTCATGCTTGCAAGGATTTTGGGCTGACAATCAGGAAGATGAGTGTCCTGGGACAGGACACAGAGGCACCGCTGGTCATTGCCATCGATGGTCATCCCCCGACACCCACCCCCAATCCTAAGAGGGGTTACACTCAAAATGTTGACTTCTCCATCCTGATGCTGCCTGCCTTGCTGTGTTCCCTCTCCCTCCTGATGCTGCCTGCCTTGCTGTGTTCCCCCTCCCTCCGGATCCTGCCTGCCTTGCTGTGTTCCCCCTCCCTCCTGATCCTGCCTGCCTTGCTGTGTTCCCTCTCCCTCCTGATGCTGCCTGCCTTGCTGTGTTCCCCCTCCCTCCTGATCCTGCCTGCCTTGCTGTGTTCCCTCTCCCTCCTGATGCTGCCTGCCTTGCTGTGTTCCCTCTCCCTCCTGATGCTGCCTGCCTTGCTGTGTTCCCCCTCCCTCCGGATCCTGCCTGCCTTGCTGTGTTCCCCCTCCCTCCTGATCCTGCCTGCCTTGCTGTGTCCCTCTCCCTCCTGATGCTGCCTGCCTTGCTGTGTTCCCTCTCCCTCCTGATGCTGCCTGCCTTGCTGTGTTCCCCCTCCCTCCTGATCCTGCCTGCCTTGCTGTGTTCCCTCTCCCTCCTGATGCTGCCTGCCTTGCTGTGTTCCCCTCCCTCCTGACGCTGCCTGCCTTGCTGTGTCCCTCTCCCTCCTGATGCTGCCTGCCTTGCTGTGTTCCCCTCCCTCCTGACGCTGCCTGCCTTGCTGTGTCCCTCTCCCTCCTGATGCTGCCTGCCTTGCTGTGTCCCTCTCCCTCCCGATGCTGCCTGCCTTGCTGTGTCCCTCTCCCTCCTGATGCTGCCTGCCTTGCTGTGTTCCCCCTCCCTCCTGATGCTGCCTGCCTTGCTGTGTTCCCCCTCCCTCCTGATGCTGCCTGCCTTGCTGTGTCCCCCCCCCCTGATGCTGCCTGCCTTGCTGTGTTCCCCCTCCCTCCTGATGCTGCCTGCCTTGCTGTGTTCCCCCTCCCTCCTGATGCTGCCTGCCTTGCTGTGTTCCCCTCCCTCCTGACGCTGCCTGCCTTGCTGTGTTCCCCTCCCTCCTGATGCTGCCTGCCTTACTGTGTTGCCCTCCCTCCTGATACTGCCTGCCTTGCTGTGTCCCCCTCCCTCCTGATGCTGCCTGCCTTGCTGTGTCCCCCCCCCCCCCGATGCTGCCTGCCTTGCTGTGTTCCCCCTCCCTCCTGATGCTGCCTGCCTTGCTGTGTCCCCCCCCCCCTGATGCTGCCTGCCTTGCTGTGTTCCCCCTCCCTCCTGATGCTGCCTGCCTTGCTGTGTTCCCCCTCCCTCCTGATGCTGCCTGCCTTGCTGTGTTCCCCTCCCTCCTGACGCTGCCTGCCTTGCTGTGTTCCCCTCCCTCCTGATGCTGCCTGCCTTGCTGTGTTCCCCTCCCTCCTGATACTGCCTGCCTTGCTGTGTTCCCCTCCCTCCTGATGCTGCCTGCCTTGCTGTGTTCCCCTCCCTCCTGATGCTGCCTGCCTTGCTGTGTCCCTCCCCCTCCTGATGCTGCCTGCCTTGCTGTGTCCCTCTCCCTCCTGATGCTGCCTGCCTTGCTGTGTCCCTCTCCCTCCTGGTGCTGCCTGCCTTGCTGTGTTCTTCCAGCCTCCTGCCTGTTTACTTTCGATTTGATTATCTGCAGGGGTATTTTTTTGTCTCCACCACACGCCCAGGCAATGTTTTGCAATCATTGAAATTTTGCAAACAAAAGGCCTTTTGGCCCATTCTGTAAATATACGTTACTCCACCCAGGACTCAATGTCTTGCAAATTTCCTGAATCTACCAGGGCTACTGCACAAATACAAAATGGTGAAAGTGACGGGACAGATTGTTGTTGTGCATGTTCTGTTTCAATGTTATTATATATTCGGATGAAGCAGTGGGCAGTCAGAGTGATGGGACGCTGGTGAGAAGGCTCGAGTTGTTGCTCCATGTTTAAAACACACCTGTTGTCAGCTATGTGGCCGAACCATCACCCGACAAGTTTAAAAAAAAATCTGCAGTCCACATCGAGATATTGAGCGAGGGGCACACAGTTAGAATGGGTCAGGTTTCTCCCTCACATCTACTGCACCTTATTTTTAATCTGGTATGGCGATTATTTGTCTGCAAATGCATCTATTGCTAGAGAGGTGAAAGAAGCCATGGTTTCTTGTTTAACCTCAGAGCTTACTGCTTTCAGAGCCACAGATAGATGAGGCAATTTCTAGTCATCCAATAAGACTCTGGTCTCTATAAAATGATCCCCAAACCCATTAAATGATTTTTATTTTAAGTAATACTGTACTTAATGCTGTAATTACATCTCCTGATGCTCAAATGATTCATATTAAGTTATTTCGACTTCCAAAGTGTCATTCCCTTTAATCGCTGAAGGCAATACATATATTTAGAAAGCAATATTGAAATAATTGATTAACACATTGTAAGGTACACAACATGCACATATTTCATTACTGTTCCTGGAGAAAATTGATGTGAAAATGAAATAACCTTGCAGCATGTTATTTACATAATATAGACGTTTATTTTCATTTTCAGTCCCTCTTTTATTCAGAAGCCAACGGAAAGGTTGAAGTGAACAGACTCATCTGCCAAATGTGAAGATTCTTCTTAATACACATTTGAAATGGTTTGTGTACATTCTTGATTTATTGTTTATCTGAGCTGTGGGTTGCTGGATAGCACTCTATGGGTGAGTTAGAATGTTGTGGCTTCAAGTAACAGTTCAAACATTACAGTACAAAAAGTCTAGGTTTGCACAATAGACCAATACTAAGAGAGTTCCCCACCGTCGGAGGCTCCATACTTACAGAGTGCATGTTGGAAGGTCAGCACTGAGGAACTGCCACAATTCGGAAGATAGGTGCTGAGGGAGTGCCTCTCAGTCGGAGTGTCAGTACTGAGAGAATGCCACACTGTCAGAGGGTCAGTGCTGAGGGAGTGCCACACAGTCAAAGGATTAGTGCTGAAGGAGTGCCACACTGTCAGAGGGTCATGCTAAGGAAGTGCTGCACTGTTGGAGAGTCAGTACTGAGGGAGTGCTGCACTGTCGGAGGGTCAGTACAGGGGGAGGGACACACTGGCAGAAGATCAGTGCTGAGGGAGTGTTGCACTGTTAGAGAGTCAGTACTTAGGGAGTGCCACGCTGTTGGAGGGTCAATACTGAGGGAGTGCTGCACTATTGGAGGGTTAATGCTGTGGGACTGCCATACTCTTGGAGTGTCAGTACTGAGGGAATGCCACACTGTTGGCTGGTCAGTATTGAGGGAATGTTCACTGTCAGAGAGTCAATGCTGAGGGAATGCTGCACTGTCGGAGGATCAGTGCTGAGGGAATGCTGCACTGTCGGAGGATCAGTGCTGAGGGAATGCTGCACTGTCGGAGGATCAGTGCTGAGGGAATGCTGCACTGTCGGAGGATCAGTGCTGAGGGAATGCTGCACTGTCGGAGGATCAGTGCTGAGGGAATGCTGCACTGTCGGAGGATCAGTGCTGAGGGAATGCTGCACTGTCGGAGGATCAGTGCTGAGGGAGTGCTGCACTGTCGGAAGGTCAGTGCTGAGGGAGTTCTGCACTGTCGGAGGGTCAGTGCTGAGGGAATGCTGCACTGTTGGAGGATCAGTACTGAGGCAGTGTCACACTGTTGGACGGTCAATACTGAGGGAGTGCCACGCTGTCAGAGGATCAGTGCTGATGGAGTGCTGCATTTTGGAGGATCAGTGCTAATGGAATGCTGCACTGTTGGAGGGTCAGTACTGATGGAGTGTTCACTATCTGAGGGTCAGTGCTGAAGGAGTGCCACACTGTCGCAGGATCAGTGCTGAGGGAGTGTGCACTGTCAGAGGGGTCAGTGCTGAGGGAGTGTGCACTGTCAGAGGGGTCAGTGCTGAGGGAATGTTGCACTGTCAGAGGGTCAGTATTGATGCAATGCTGCACTGTTGGAGGATCAGTGCTGAGGGACAAAAACAGAAATTGCTGGAGAAACTCAGCAGGTCTGGCATCATCTGTGGAGAGAAATCAGAGTTAACGTGTTGGTTCAGTGAACCTTTTAGAAGGGTCTGATTTCCAGAATCCGCAGTTCTTTGGGGTATTTTTTTTTTGTGTGGTGTTGAGAGAGCGCTGTGGAAACTTCACTCTTTCCAATAGAGCATGAGGGAGCGCTTGGAAACCCCTGCGGCCAATACAGAGTTGTCTCGTAGTGAGCTGGTCAACATTTCATCGTCAAACCACATCATTCAAAATATCGCCACGGTTTGTCTCATATTGCACGGTCAATCCCAAGTTTGTTCACCGCTGGTACAGAACCGTGAGCATGAACACTGCTCCCAGCATCTCGAGCAAACCCTGTCCATCCAGGGTTTCCGTTTCCTGTCACCTCAGTCCCACCCTTCTTTATTCTAACAATGAGCGAATGTAGTGGGTTAGTTTTAAATAGGACTTTATTCAATCGGTATAACTGACGCATAGTCTATGAATAGTTGGTAGTTCAGGCTGTGACCGTCTTCAATGAGGAGCTTCTAACAAAGACCAGGCGACACTCCCGATGCAGCAGGACCCAGTGCATCCTCCGTCCGCCTCTGGCCGCTCAACTCTTGGAAATGCAGGCGCTGTGAGCAACATTGTGAGTTCGCTCTCTCTATAATGGCACCTTGGCCAGTCTCAATTCGATCTGATTCTCTATCTCTGCAGCACTTACTGCTATCGATCTAAAGGTTTAAATAATCCGCTCTCGCTGTACAAATATATATTACATTCCGGAAATTTGCCACCTCCTGAGTTACCTTTAGCAACATCCGTGTGATTGAAACTACATTCGGACATCTCCTAGTCTGTTGCAAGTCAATCCTTTAACCTTATTAGTCTGGCGAGGATGGAGCACTCGGGAATGTTCGTATTGATACAAAGTTAAAAATCACACAACGCCAGGTTATAGTCCAACAGGTTTATTTGGAAGCACCAGCTTTTGGAGCACTGCTCCTTCAGCAGGTGGAGTATATGATCGATCTCATTCTTCACAACCACCTGATGAAGGAGCAGGGGCTCTGAAAGCTAGTGCTTCCAAATAAACCTGTTGGACTCTAACCTGGTGTTGTGTGGTTTTTAACTTTGTACACCCCAGTCCAACACCAGCATCTCCAAATGATATTGATAAAGGCAGTGAGTTATTGTCTGCAGACCCCACCGCTCCACATTTTAAAATGGGATCTCTCTGGGATACTGATATCAACTCGAGAATATCTGCGGCTCCTCCCCCCGCCCCCCCCCCCCCCCCCAAGTACTAAACGCTGATCCTTTTGTGCAAGTTTCGCGTTTTAAAAGATTGAAACTGGAAAAGGGAGGGTTGGATGGTGCGTAAATTTTTGCACCAAGTTTCCTTTTCACGGGGTGCTTTGTTTGAAAGTCCCCAGGCATTTGAAATCGTCTTTTCCCCCAGGATAAAGTCAGAATTCCCTGATGAAGGGCTTTTGCCCGAAACGTCGATTTTTCCTGCTCCTCGGATGCTGCCTGACCCTCCTGTGCTTTTCCAGCACCACTCTAATCTACAGTCAGAATGGATCAGTCCGAAATTCCTGGTGTGCGTTAACCCCAAAAGCGGACGTGGGAGCTGCAGATTTGTCAGAAAGGGATTTTAAACATTCCGAGTGTGGGTGGGTGCTGATGTGGGAGGAAAGTGTCCAACGTGACCAATCGGCCCGTCACGTCAATACTGTGCCTTTGTCATGACCCAAGAAACTGGAGGTCTCAAACAAAACCGGAAGTTGCCGGAAAAGTTCGGCGGGACGGGCAGCATCTGGGCAGAGAAATCCGAGTTAAAGTTTCGGGTCCGGTGACCCTTCCTCAGCTCCGAGTGCAGCAATTTCTCTGTGTGTTTCTGGTTTATACAGCATCCACGGGCTCCTGCGGGTTTTAACTGCAGATCAGAATTGGGGTCTGGCGTTCGGAAACAAACACAGAAAGTGCTGGAGAAACTCAGCAGATCAGGCGGCAGCCGTGCAGAGAGGGGAACAGAGTTCACGTTCAGAGTCCGGTTGGGAGCAACTATCACAGGGAACGAAAGATAACTGTGTCCTGGTCTGCACAGACGCTGCCCGCCCTGTGCGAACTGTCCAATCACTCCCACGGTCTCGCAATTGTAACAGGGAGCGTTACTTGTCTTTCTGTGCTCGGAGCTGTATAAAGAATACAATTGGAACCACCTGTATATAATATATGCCCTTAATGTTTATATATTGGTGATACAGCTTTTGATAATTACAGGAAATATTTACTACAAGTAAATGAACTAAGTAGTAATTTTATCTTGCATTTTGAATGAATGAAGATGGAATTTCTAAAAAAAAATAACAGGGAGCGTCCAACTCACTGGCTGGATTTTAAACGTCCTTCGAGTCAGAGATTTACAGCACAGATACAGGCCCTTCGGCCCACTGAGTCTGTGCCAGTCAAATACTGGATTAGTGGTGCTGGAAGAGCACAGCAGTTCAGGCAGCATCCAAGGAGCAGCGAAATCGACGTTTCGGGCAAAAGCCCTTCATCAGGAATATCCGAAACGTCGATTTCGCTGCTCGTTGGATGCTGCCTGAACTGCTGTGCTCTTCCAGCACCACTAATCCAGTATTTGGTTTTCAGCATCTGCAGTCATTGTTTTTAGCCAGTCAAATACTACCCCCTCACTATTCCAACCCCTTTCCCAGCACTTGGCCCCATAGCCCTGTACACCTTGACATTACAAGTGCACATCTAAACCCTTCTTCAATGTGATGGGGGTTCCTGCCTCTCCCACCCTCACAGACAGTGAGTTCCAGATCTCCCCCCCCCCCCCCCCCCGGGTGAGAAAGGGTTTCCTCACATCCCCTCGAAACCTCCTGCCCTTTCCCTTCAATGTATTCCCCCCCCCCCCCCCCCGGTCATTCCACCAGCGGGAGGGGGCTTTCTCTGTCCCTCATCATTGTACACATTTCAATCAGGTGACCCCCCCCTCCACTTTGTTCCAACGAAAACAACTCCAGTCACCCTTCATCACGGTAGGCGCTATATCAATGCAAATCCCGTTCTTCCTTTCAAAGTCCCACAAAGTTGTACTTTTCCCCCCTAAATGTATTCCAAACGCACGGAGCCCTGAGCAGACAAGCTGACGGGGTTGTTGTGTGCTGCTGGCGGTGCCCGGACACTGAGACACTTTCTCTGTCCCTCTGCAGGGAATGCTGTCATTCCTGGGGCGGCTCAGGGACGGCCGGGATTTGAACCTGTGGCTGTTGACGTGACGCCGTGCGGAGGGCGAGCGGACCGTCGCCAAATGCTGTGCCTGCACTTGTCGGTGGCCGGGCCCCGGGGATCTGCGGCGAACTGGGCTCTCCCTGCCCGCGACACCGGCGAGAGAACCGCGGCGGCGGGAGTGAGCAGCGCAGAGCCGGCGGAGCGCCCGGAAACTCCCGGCGCGGACCGGGAGCCAGCGCCCATGAGGAGAGAGGGAGATTCTCGCCGGAGTAACGCCGGCGGAGCGGGAACTCGGGCGGGAGAGCGCGGCGAGTCCCCCGCCGAATTTTCCGGCTACGAGACCGCTGTGGGCTCGGATATTTACGAGAGTTTTAGCGACAGCGACGGCGGCAAAGTCGGATCCTGTGGAGCGCAGCCGGGGCGTAAGGTCGGCGGAGCCCGGCTGGAGGGAAACTCAGGCGGAGGGGAGAGCGAGTGCACCGAAATTTGGGCGGATTTGGCGGCGGCAGGCAGCGACGAGCTGCATTTTATAACCACCCACCAGATCCAGCTGTACGAACTGGACCATGACGGCGACTGCGAGTTTGCGCTGGGATCTTCCTGTGCGCTGGCGGAGAGCAGCGCCGCTTATTCCTTCCTGGACAGCAGCTCCCTGGAGAGCGACGCCTCGGAGGAAGGCTCGCTCACCCCTCAGGCTCCGGCTTCCGCCGAAGAAGCGCCGGCGGCTCCGGGCGCAGCGCCGGGGCAGGAATCGGCGGCAGATGAAGGTGCCCGGCGGGAGGGCACCGGTGGGGGGCACGTCCACCTGTCGATCCGGGCCAGCTCCCGGGCGGTGGGCGAGACCCGCGGCGAGCAGCGGGAAGCTTGCGCCGGTGCGGCGGGCGGGCGAGAGGGAGGTCGGCGCGGAAACTCGGGCGCACGGGGAGCGGAGGCTGAGCTCGGCGCTGCCGACCCGAGCCGCTGCAGCTCCAGCGCAGTGAGTGAGCCGGACGAAGCGGATAAGGAAGTTCGCAGTCTGACCGCCCGGAGTTTCCGCAGCCTGGCGTGTTTGGGCGATGATTATCTGGACACTTACTGCTCCGGTAATAGATCAACCGATTTGTCATCACTGTCAGAGGGAAGTATCGGGTGTAGCCGCTGGGCACAGTATGTGGATGCCCACTGCCGCAAATCAATGGGCAAGACAGATTGCGGCGAATTTCCTGCAGAGACAGCAAACGGCAGCGTTAGCGCACCCAGGGAGGACACCAGGAGTCCAGAGGGAGGTCCCGGGGAACTACCCCCGGAGGGAGAGGGGCCACAACCCGTCAGCGCACCCCAGGAAAACTCGGCGGAGCGCTCCGGCGGCAGCGAAGGGCGAAGCGGAGAAGCGGCGCAACTGGGCTCCAGGGTCGTCACGTCCAGGGAGACCGTGCAGCTCAGCTCCGAGCCAGAGGGACAGCGGCAGCCCCCGGGAGGGTCGGGTTCCGCCGATGGCCTGAGGGACACGGCGGCGGGGGCCGGCGGCCGGGAACGGCGCAGGAGCGGCGCGGAGATGGCGAAGCCGCAGCGCAAGTCGAAGCTGGCGTCCAGCCTCCTGCAGAACATCATCTGGAAGCGGATGCAGTTCGAGCAGGAGCTCCGTATGGAGAGGGGCGAGATCAGTGACACCACGTCCCCGGGCCGCAGCTCCAACAGCCCCCCGGGCCCGGAGCTAGGCCATTCGGCCCGCAGCGGCCTGTTCCCGAGCCAGCGCAGCGCTTTCCGGGCCTGGCCTGACGCCGGCGCCAACTCCGCCCGAGCGGGCCAGAGCATCCGAGCGGAAATCGCCCAGAGCCCGGGCAGAGACACCAAGATGTCCCACCTGTTCGTGCCCGGGATCCAGCGGGCACCGCCTGGCACCGAGCCCAGGAAAGCCTCCCCCCAACCTCCCCGGGGCCGCCTGCCCCCTCCCAAAGGGGCAGCGGAGGGAGAGAGCGCCGCCGTCCGCTCGCCAGAAATCCGCATCAAGGTGCGGAGCCGCCGGAGCCCGGGACCGGGACCGGGGGCGGTTCCTGAGGTCCGGTGCCAGCCGCTGATGGTGGCGGAGGCTGGCCACGAGGAAGGGGGCAGGACCAGGGCTCAGCACTTTACCGTCCGGGACATCCGCGACAACATCCAGAGGCTCCAGGCTCCACTTCACCGGGTCCGGGACGTCCGCAAACTCCTCAAGAGCTCCTACCACATCGTTACTGTGCACGGTGGCACCGTATCCCGGGAGGAGAGGGTCCCACCGCCCCCGGCCCTCGCCAGCAGCCCCTCCGTACCCATTGTCATCAAGTGCCAGGCAGTCAGTAAGAAGCAGCTCCCCAGCAACTGGAAGTCTGGTGCCTGGGCCAGTGGTGGTGGTGGGAGCCTGGAGAACGCCGTTAACGACACCGCTTTGCCGCAAGCGGCGAGCCCCGGGTCCCCAGACACCGCAATGATCACCGGCTCCAGGTCGGTGCCCAGGGCCAGCCTCCCGGTCACCGGTGCCGGGAGATCAGCAGCGAGCCCTCCCGCCACCGGAGGAGCAGCCCCAGGACCGGACAAGGCACTCGGTGCCAGCTGCCAGGCCGAGGCGAATAAGCGGTTGGCGCTGGAGAAGTTGACGGCGGCCGTGAAGAGTATGGAGCAGCTTTACGTCTTCGACCGAAACGAATGGAAGCGCAAGAGCGAGGCGGTTCCCGGTACTGGAGCCCTGGCCGGGAGTCACGTCCTGTCCCTGATCGCCAGCGAGGAGGCATCGGGCTTCGACCGGGAGGCACCGGCGGCCACTCAGGCTCCCGATCCCACTCGCAAAACCGAACCCTCCACTACTGCCGGTATCCCCAAGACCCCCGGAGCCGCCGCCAAGTGCACAGTCCCACAGCTCTTCACCGTGGCACCGGTGAGCCAAGCCCCCACCAGGAGAGAGTTCAAACCGGCAGCCACCGTCCGATCCCCGCCGGTGCAGCCTGAAGTGCGCTCGGTGCGGGCCCCCCACCGCCCGTCGCTGGAGGAGAGCGAGAAAGCAGCGCAAAATGTGGCAGACGCCCGGAGCGGCCCTCCGGCAGAGTTTGAGAACTACCTGACCATCCCGATCAAGCAGCCTCCTGCCCCCGAGCCTCCCGCCACCTACTCTGCCACCCCCAGACACCTACACAGCCCGAGCCCCAAACAGCAACGGGAACCGTCTCCCGCCACCATCTACCACCAGCCTCCATCCCAGAAGCTCAACTCCAGCCCTGCCCTGGCGGTGCAGCCCCCAGAGCTGATCGGTCACGCCAAGTTGGTGGAGAGTCCCCCGGTACCGTGTTTCCCGGGCCCGCACACACAGCGCAAGATGTTGCTGGACCCCACCACCGGGCAGTACTACCTGGTCGACACGCCCCTCCAACCAGCTCGCAAGCGGCTGTATGACCCGGAGACCGGGCAGTATGTGGATGTGCCCATTCCTCAGCAGCCCCTGGCACCAATATCTGTGCCCATGTCTCCCATTGCAATCAACCCTGGTGCCTATGGTACCACCTACATGCTGTACCCGGGATTTCTGCCCACGCCCGCTGTGCTGCCCCCTCTACAGAGCCAGCTGGCCCGGGCCGACAGCGAGTGCAATGAGACTGTGAAGCCCCCCAGTGCGATCAGCCAGCCTGGCGAAGCCCAATACATGGAAAGTCCTTATTACTTCCCCACTGGCAAGTCCATGAATCCCACACACACCGTGACCTCTCAGCACATCACCAGAGCCAGCAAAGGCTTCCCAGAAGGTAAACCAGTCATCAGCATCACCTCCCAACCTGGGCCGAGGATCATAGCTCCTCCATCCTTTGACGGAACCACCATGAGTTTTATCGTGGAGCACAGATGAACAGTCCTGGATCACTGTGTGTGAGTACATACCTTCACCGGGAATCAGCACTGCCCCAGGTTTAACCATGCAGACATAGCAAAAACCTCAAAACCCCAGCATTTTGTTTAACACGTGTTAATGAGTGGGGTTAATAATACAAAGAAAAACTGTTGATGCTGGAAGTAGGGTGCATGAGTAGGAAGGGGTTGGAGGGATATGGGCCGGGTGCTGTCAGGTGGGACTGGATTGGGTCGGGATATCTGGTCGGCATGGACGGGTTGGACCAAAGAGACTGTTTCCATGCTGTACATCTCTATGACTTTAGAGAGTGTGGCGCTGGAAAAGCACAGCAGGTCAGGCAGCATCCCAGGAGCAGGAGAATCGACGTTTCGGGCATAACCCCTTCATCAGGAATCATGATGAATCCCCTGCTCCTCGGATGTTGCCTGACCTGCTGTGCTTTTCCAGCACCACACTCTGGACTCTGATCTCCAGCATCTGCAAGCCTCACTTTCTCCCTGCAGATTCTGGAAATCTGAAACAGGAATGTCTGGGGAAACTCAGCAGGTCTGGCAGCATCTGTGGGAGAGAGAGAGAGAGAGAGACAGAGTTTTAACATTTCCAATTCAGTGACCCTTCATCAGAATCCTGCTCTCCCTCCCTGCCAGACCCGCTGACCTTTGTCAGCAGTTTCTGTTTTAGTTTTTATAGTTATCGGGTTAGTAATCCAGAGGGTTGTTCAAATGATCTGAATATTGAGTGCCTGTCCCACCTTGGCAGTTGGGGAGTTTAAATTTGTTTATATGATTGAGTAAATAAGGAATAAGGACCGTAAAATACCAGGTTGTGGCAGGAGTCCATCTGGTTCAGTCATGTCCTTTAGGGAGGGAAATTTGCAGTCTTCACCTGGTCTGGCCTACATATGACTCCAAACCCACACCAATGTGTTGACTCTAATTGCCCTCTGAAATGGCTGGGCAAGCCACTTGAGGCAGTTCGGTATGAGCAATTAATACAGCAATACTCAGGTCCCATGAATGAATAAAAAAAACACTTCATTCAATGAGAATATCTTATACTGTTAAATATTTTAGGTAGGAAAATGAATAGATCATCGAACCCCTTGAGCCCCTTCAATTCTCTGTTCAATTAAATCACAACTGACCTCTATCTCAACTCCCCCAACCTGTCCTGCTTCTGTATCCTTGGTACCCTCATTATATATTAATCCACAGATCTTTGCTCAGAAAATTTTCAATTTGCCCCGAGGGTGAGGGGAAAGGGTTTCAGATTTCCAATCTCTGAAAAGAATGCTTTTGGGATGGCCCTCCCTCTAAACTATCCCTCCAGAGAAAACAGTTCCCTCACTATCAACCAGATCTAACTCTTCAATCATTATGTGGAGGAGCCAGTGTTGGACTGGGGTGGACAAAGTCAGAAGTCACACAACGCCAGGTTGTAGCCCAACAGGTTTATCTGAAATCACAAGCTTTCAAAATGTAACCGCTTCGCCTGATGAAGGGGGAATGCTCCAAGAGCCTGTGAGTTCAAATAAATCTGTCAGACTATAACCTGGCGTCGTGTGACTTCTGAATTTCTTCAGTCATTACAATTGGATCATTCCTAATGAATCATCCTTGAGAAAGTGCAATATATTTTACAAGGAATATACAGTTGTATCTGATAGTGACAATATTAGTTGACATATTCAGACTCCCTCCTTATGGATGGGGAAACAGCTGCCTATTTTATTGTTCTCATTAACTTGTTTCCTAGTTGCCCCTCTTGTTTATGAAACTGTATCTTTTTGCTCGTGCACAGTTCCGCTGATGTTTTCCAATACAGAACAGCAATGAACTAGTCTTCATTTGTGGACCTTGTCAGTGACACTAATTTCAAATGCTGTAACTGGGCACAATGTCAGATTGAAGCTGTCATCTGATACCCACCTGCACTGGCACTCTCGCTCAGTGCTATTGTTAGTTGGGTGCTGAGACAGGTGTCCAGTGAGCATTTACTTTCAAGGGACAAATTGGAGCTCAATTGCATAACCTCGGACCCTGATGCAATTTTGAGGTAAAGGTGAGTGGACAGTGTGACATTGCTTATTTATACTGGCAATGTGCAGGCTGACCAACACTCCTCAAAGCTGAGGGCTGCTGCGAAAGAGAACAGTGAAAGCAGAGTTCCCTCTAAGCCATGTACGAAACCTGAAGGTGCCCACAACGGTGCCCCACAAGTCAGACACTTGAAATTTTCACTCAAAAAGACCTAAAAGGCCTTGCACCTAAACAAATCGCCCACACACTCCAAAAGGAAACTAGAGGTCACAAAATAATTTTAAACTTTATCTTTGGGAGACTAGCAAGATCAGGAACCAATTTTGTCTGATAACCTGGCACCGAATGCCATATTCACAGCCTGAAAGTACCAACCCCAATAACAGCAGCCACTGACTGTCTGCAGGCGGCTGGTTTCACACCTGTATGTCAAACTAGGCTCAGTCATTGCAGGTGATGCCGTTTTAGCGCTGAAGCATTGCAACCACTGAGCCAACGTGCTATCCCTTTGCTCAATTTTCCCATCCATTATCAAAATATGGTTGGATAGTGGGAGGTCAGCTTTCTACCAGTAAGGGTGGGAGCAGGAAGTTTGCTCTCCCTGAAGGTGAAATGGGGGAGATTTATAGCATTCCCCAGAATCATACCCCTGGATATGACTGAAATGACTGCAGACATTCTCACCTGTATATATGTGAGCTGAATATCTTAAATCACTGATAATGTTGCTGCTTTGCCTTTAGCGCATCATCCCTCTGTCACAGATTGGAAGTGAATGAGGGTAAGGATCTGGGGGTGAGTGTGAGGGGAGGTTCTGGCGGTGAATGTGAGGGGAGGATCTGGGGGTGAGTGTGAGGGAGTGGTGGTGAGATACAGGGTAGGACAGTAGCATGGAAAAATGGGTGAAGAAGAGACCTTTCCTTTTATTCATTGGATGTGAACATCACTGACTAAGCCAGCATTTATTGCTCATCCTAGTCCCAGTTAAGAGCCAACTGCATTGCTATGGGTCTGAAGACACATGTCGGCCAGACCAGATTTCCTTCCCTAAAGGGGATTAGTGAATCAGATTTTTTTCCCAACAATCAACGACAGTTTTATCATTAGACTCTGAATTCAATTTTTTAAAAATTCAAACTTAACCATCTGCCATGGCAGGGTTTGAACACAGGTCCTCAGAACACGACCTGGGTCTCTGGCATAACAGTCTAGCAATCCTACCAATAGACCATCCATTCAGGCAGGCCACCAGCAAACTGAATTTAGAAGTTTTAGACTATTTTTCTTAAAAGAAAACTCATCCTTGCTTTTGCTGGGTTAATGGTTTAATGGTTTTTTTCTTCGCCTGTTGTAAAACCTCACAATATAAACAAACTTTCATTAACACTCCACCAGTCTGCTTTCTGGCACATACTGGCTTACAGCCATTATTCAAAAAGATTGACCTTAGTTACTTTTCACAGCAAAAAAAAGACTACCATTCATCACAAACCTTTCATGATAGTAACAAGAAAGTAAAGGTTTAAGAGAAGTAAATAAATAGAGAGATTTCAGGGTTTTTAAACTGGGTAGTTTAAGTTTGTAATTTCACACCCTGAAAGTGGCAACAGTACCAACCCCAGTAACAGCAAACACTGACTGTCTGCAGGCGGCTGGTTTCACACCTGAAAATCAAACTAGGCTCTGTTTGAAGCCATCACTGAAGCAGATTCCTAACTTCCTTTGAAGTGGGGTTCAGCTGTTTCCAAAACATAACACCATCAATGGAACAAACTATCCTCAGGATCTTCATAGTAATGATTATCAAACAGTATCTGAAACTGAGATACATGAGTGAATACGAGGACAAATTGCCACAAACTTGACCAAAGTGCTATACTTTAAGGAGTGTGTTAAAGGAGGAGGGAGAATTGGAGAGGTTTAGAGAGAATTCTGGACCTTAGGGTTCAGGCAGCACATGGCCATCACTGGTAGGGTATTAAAATGGGGGAACGTTCAAGAGTTCAGAAATTTAAGATTGCAAATATCTTGGAGGGTGGTGGGGTTGCAGACGGCAATGCTAAAGAGTGGCCCAGCATCCTGCGATGATTTGAAAACAAGGATGAGAGGTTTTCGTTTAAGACATTGCTTAAATGGGAGCCTCTCTCGTTCAGCAAGCTGAGTGATGATGGGTGGGCAAGACCTGGTGCAATTAAGCACAAAGATAGCAGAGTTTTGGATGACCTTAAGTTTACAGAGGATGGAATGTGTGAGACCAGCCAGGAGTGTTTGGAATAGTCAAGTCAGGAGTGACCAAGGAATGAATGAGGATTTCAGCAGCAGATAAGCTGAAGCAGGGGTGGAGTTCATGTAGTGGAAATGAACAAAGGTGGTATTAGTGATGACATGAATATATGAGGAATTGCAAACATCCAACCATTGCACAGATGTCACAATACTTTGGTGAACAATCTTTGCATAGCATTAGAAAGTATAATCTTCAAGCTATCATCTAGCGAGTCTGAAAACATGCTGTTTTATAAAGGCAGGAATGTTGTACCAGGAGACACACAATGTATTATCTGTAGGTAGCACATTGCTCTTGGCCACTAATGATCTAGAATGACAGGAGCTTTGTTGCAGGAAGCAAGATAGACATGATGCATAAAAAGTAAAATTCTTTGGCGCTAAAAACGTGAAAGGTAAACTAGAAATACAGGCAACACCAAGCATCTGCAGAGTGGATATTTCAGGACACTGAGCTTAGTCTGAATTGGGCAGAGTTGAGAGCTAACAATTTCTAAACAAACACAGACTCAATGTTACAATGGTTAAAATGACCTGTCCGAAGATAACAACTTCTGAAAGAAATGGCTGGTCTTTTAGTAATTTTCTTCCATTTGTCAGCGGTTTTAGAGCAGTAACGTCTGAAATGTGAAACTTGCAAAACTTCTATATTTATAACTACTAGATTAATGCAGTTTCATCTGAATTATTTGGCTGTATAGTCATGGTTCTGTTTGTACTAAGATGACTTATTTTTCCCATTAATGGTGCATCATAGAAAATATCAGAGAGTGTTTTGTTTGTAACTAATTTAAGATGGTGGCGTTTACTATAAATGATCTAAAGAGAGAGTCAAAGTTGGGCTGTTGTGTTGCTAGAAATAGCTCCAAGCTGCATGCCCTATCTAATGTTAAGTACTTTAGCAGTTGTGCCAAGAAGCCAGTTGCTGATATTCAAAACAAAGTTGTTGATCACCATGTCATAAATACGAAATATTTACAGCACAGAAACAGGCCATTCAGCCCATCATGTTGGTGTTTATGTCCCACAAGAATGTCCTGCTGCCCTATTTCATCCAATTCTGTCATTTCTATTCCTTTCTCCCTCATGCACTTGTCTAGTTTCCTCTTAAATGCACCTTTACTATTCCCGGTGGTATTGAGGGTTTTTAAGCTCGGTGGTTTAAATTTGTAATTTTCTATTTGAAGCCATCACTGAAGCAGATTCCTAAATTCCTTTGACGTGGGATTCAGTGGTTTTTTGATACTCACCACACACAACAAAGAGGTTTCTCTTCAACCTCTGTCCATTTTTTTGTGATTAATTTACATTTCTGGTCCTTTGAGTAATCTCCCACACAAACAGAAACCTCTTCTTGCATCTACCCTATGAAACATGCATGCTGATATCACCTTGGAAACACCTTGCTTTGTTATCCATTTTCTACAAAGTTGTTGTAGACCACCCCACACTCAAGCCCACCCTCACTCACCCACAAAAACTCTTTCCTGATCTCAATGAGATGGCGTCTCTCCACATATCTTGTCAAATCTTTCAATGTTAAATACTTAAGCTAGATCAACCCTAACTCTTTCATATTTAAGGCAGTGTAAGCCCATTCTATGCAATCTGTCCTTGTAACCTAACACCCTAAACCCTGACAACAATCTGATATGTCTACACTGCAGTCTCAACTCACAGTATTTCCTTCCTAAAGAACAGTGAATTCAGGAAGGGATACCCTGGGTGGGCTCCATCCAGAATATATGCAAATGAATTTTTAACTTCCTCACTTTCTTTAACCCAGATCTCTTGGAGCAAAGGCAAACAATTAGGATTGTCCAAGGTTGTCAAAGGTGCTATACAAATGCAAGATTTTTCACACATTCTGTATTCTTAAACCGTTCATTATAATCTTATAATTTATGAACTTGTTTAAATTCCTAAATTAGGAACAGGAGGAGGCCATTCATTCCCTTGTTCTGCCATTCCGTTTCAATTATGGGTGAACTCCATTTACCACGCGGTTCTGTAACCATTAATAACTTAACCAACAAAAGGATGTGGAGAGAATGTTTCCCTTCTTGGGGGAATTGAGAACTAGGAGGGCACTGTTTTAAAATAATGGTTGTCCATTTAAAATGGAGCTGAGGAAGAATGTCCTTTCCCTGTTGGTATTTGGAATCCTCTTCCCAGCCAGCAGCAGTGGGTGGGTCTTTGAATTTATTCAAGGCTGAGTTACTCTGTGTTTTGATTGACAAGGAAGTCAAAGATTATAGGCCACCGACAAGAAGGTGTGGTTGAGACCACAACACATTAGCCATAATCTTACTGGCACCGAAGCAGGCTCAAGGGGCTGAATGGCCTCATCCTGCCCGTATATCTTATGTTGTTTTGTTATTATTAACATTTTCCCAACCACAAGCTTTGCTTTCTTTGGCTTAATGTTTAATCATACTTTCTTCTCAACAACTAATCGTGATAAATTGCCGTATCAATGTGTCTCATTCAGTGTTGGTTTGTTACTTGTCATGGTGTAGTTACATGCTGTAGCCATCAGGTGACTCGTTTTCTGAGATTTCTGCCAATTCTGTTGCCATTTTGGCAAAAGCTTGTATTCATCAATGAGCCTGACCCTGAACCGACAGCAGATATTTTGAAAATGGTAACTGAGTAAAAGACGTTATTAACATTTAATCTAGAGGCAGGAAGAGTAATCTGACCCCTCCCAGCTCCACAAACCCCCTGCTGCCAGGATCCTTGTGGCTTGAATAGGGTGCTGTACACCAGGGCTGCATCTGACCAATGCAAGATTAGTTAAATGATATTTATTTGCAAAGTTCCACATGTTACCTATTCGAATGGGTATCAGGTGAATGTGTGAGATTACTGAGCATTGATGGTGCATATATACCATAACATATAAATTAAATATATATATATATATGTGACTGTTTTCGAGAACATAGGATCTTGATCAGATGGGCCAATGGGCCAAGAAGTGGCAGATGGAGTTTAATTTAGATAAATGTGAGGTGCTGCATTTTGGAAAGGCAAATCAGGGTAGGACTTAAACACTTAATGGTAAGGTCCTAGGGAGTGTTGCTGAACAGAGATCTTGGAGTACAGGTTTAAAGATCCTTCAAGGTGGAGTCACAGGTAGATAGGATAGTGAAGAAGGCATTTGGTATGCTTTCCATTATTAGTCAAAGCACTGAGTACAGCAGCTGGGAGGTCAGGACATTATAGGCTGTACAGGACATTGGTTAGGCCACTTTTGGAATATTGCATGCAATTCTGGTCTCCTTCCTATCAGAAGGATGTTGTGAAACTTGAAAGGGTTCAGAAAAGATTTACAAGGATGTTGCCAGGGTTGGAGGGTTTATGCTATTGGAAGAGGCTGAACAGGCTGGGGCTGTTTTCCCTGGAGTGTCGGAGGCTGAGGGGTGACCTGAGGTTTATAAAATTATGAGGGGTATGGATAGGATAAATCGACAAAGTCTTTTCCCTGGGGTCGGGGAGTTTAGAACTAGAGGGCATAGGTTTAGGGTGAGAGGGAAAAGATTGAAAAGAGACCTTAGGAGCAACCTTTCACACAGCGGGTGGTGCGTGTATGGAATGAGCTACTGGAGGAAGTGTTGGAGGCTGGTACAATTGCAGCATTTAAAAGGCATCTGGATGGTTATATGAATAGGAAGGGTTTAGAGGGATATGGGCCAAGTGCTGGCAAATGGTCAGCAGGGATGAGTGGAACTGAAGGGTCTGTTTCCGTTGCTGTACGTCTCTATGACTCGGTAAGTAGCACGAGGCCATTCAGCCTCTCAAACCTGCACTACCACTTCTCTCCACATTCCTGTCTGCAGCCCATTAACCCATGACTCTATTTTAATTCAAAAATGTGTTGACCTCATCCATGAATATATTCAATAACCCAGTCTCCACTGCTGTCAAAGGTAGAGAATTACAAAGTATAATTTTTTTAAAAAGTCTGTAAATGCTTTTTCTTGTGCATTCAACAGGACAGTTTGCAATAATACCATCGAAAACAGGAGCAGGAGTAGACCATTCACCCCATTGATCCCATTTTGGCATTCAACATGATCTTGACCGATACTCTATCTCTACGCTATATTTTCACTCTCTCCACATAATCCTTGACACCTTTAACCTTTAGATTTCTATTTCTTTCTTAAATATATTCAGTGACTTCACCTCCACAGCCTTCTGCAGTAAAGAATTCCACAGGATCACTACCCTCTGAGTGAAGAAATCACTTCTCAGTTCAGTCTGGAATGGCCTTCCTATATTCTGTGACCCTGAACCCTCTTCCCTCCCCCCCCCCCCCCCCCCCCCCACAAAGTCAGGAGAAACATTATTCCTGCATTCAAGAAGATTCCTTCTCATTTTTCCAAACTCCAGTGAATGCAGGTCCAGTTGAACCAAACCCTGCTCATACAACAAACCTGTCATCTCAGGAATCAGTCTTTGCTGCACTCCCTCTACACCAAGTACGTCTTTTCTTGGGTAACAAGACCAAAACAGCACACAGTACACCCTGTTGTAGTCTCATCATGGCTTACTACAGCTGCAGTTAATGCTTCCTTGCTCCAGTACTCAAGGCCATCACACCATTTGCCTTTCTGACTGCACAGTGTGTCAGCATGCTTGTTTTTAATGCCTGTTATACAAAGTCATTAAGTTCTCGTTGACAATCAACACTTGCCAATCTATCGCTATTTAGGTAATACCCTACCATTCTGTTTTTCCGACTAAAATGAACAACTTTACACTCATTATCTGTGTGACTCTATAGATTCTGCCGTACATTTGCTCACTCACTCAACCTGTCTAAATCATCCTAGCTCTTCTTTACATCCTCCTCACTACACACAATCTCACCTAGATTTGTGCCATTAGCACAATCAGTTCCACTATAACATGATTATAGAGAAACCACGCTTTAGAAACCATGTTTAAAGTGTTGGTGCTGTAATTGCATTATAGCCAACACACATTTGAAAAGTTTGTTCTGTAGAAACTGTCCCCAGTTTGTCAATCACATTACAGCGAATTCACATTGACGAAATGGGTGTCATAACAGAATGATCTATACTACAAATGGCTTCCTCATGCAAACACAACATATATTGTGAATAACTGGTGTTCATGCACTGATGCCTATGCTATCCCACTTGTCTGTCTTACACTCCAAAAATGACCCATTTATTTATGCTCTGTTTCCTGTCTGTTAACTAACTCCCAATCCATGCCAGTATATTATCCCAAATCTTGTGAGCTTTGATTTTGCCAGCTAACCACTGATGTGGAAGCTTTATCAAAAGCTTTCTGACAAACCAAATACGTCACATCCAGGGCTCTCTCTCTATACTACGAGTTATGAGCTCAAAGAACTCCAATAGGTTTGTTAAATAGCATTTCTCTTTCATAAATCCATGTTGACCTTGTATAATCCTGAATATTAATGCAGGTCGTTATGCTATAACATTTGTTTCATTAACGCAAATTCGCTGTAAAACAACTGACAAATTTGGGATACTGTTTCTAAAGCACAAATTTTTAAAGCATGTATTAATTATAATGTGACTCTGACTGCATTAGATTAAATGGTGCTGTTATTATGTGATTTTCTCATAACACGGGATTGCACAAGAATGGAACTACCGCATTACGGCAGAACTGACTGTACAAGGAGAAAACCAATATCTCTACTGCATGAGAAGAGAGTGTTGATTGATCAGCAAGCGAACCCGTGATTATTCAGAGCATTGCCCTGAGAAATGACCCAGCAACTGGCCACCCCCTGTCTTGTTGAAGTGAAATAGACACAATGTGTGGAGGTACTCTTTCTGTCTATAAAGAACGGCGCCACATGTATTCATAACTTCCAGCACACACAAGTGCACCACATTAGAAGCCCAATGGATAATCCTAAATTCATTGTCACACTCAGGGTTATCCAGCAACTGCTGTCCATTTGCAGAATTGCATTAATGTTGAACATTGTGAAGTGTCCAATGTGGCTGGTTGAATACAGGCAGTACCTAGATTGTTGCAAAGAACAATTTGCTGTTTGATAGGTTGGCTGGTCTTTGAGAAGTACAGCCAACCTACTTGGTATCACACTGGCACTGAATGTTGTATACATCAGTCAGGCCAAAACTGTGTTGCACTTGCATGTGCTGGAAGCTACATATTTGAATATACAGAACCCTGTTCTTTGCAAACAGAAATAGCATGTTCATATACTGAATCTGTTTCAATTAAACAAATTAGATGGCAACAATTTGCTACTTCATTTCTGAGGCCAATGCCCTGAGCAATCAGATCCAATCTGCCTGATTTAAAATTTAAACAAAGCTTGGCAGTTAATTGTCAATCAGCATTAATGGTGCATTCTACATGGCAATACCTCCACCAGATAGAGTCCACTCGCCAATCATAGAGTCATAGAGCTGTACAGCATGGAAACAGATCCTTCGGTCCAACCTGTCCATGCCGACCAGATAGCCCAACCCAATCTAGTCCCACCTGCCAGCACCCGGCCAATATCCCTCCAAACCCTTCCTATTCATATACCCATCCAAATGTCTTTTAAATGCTGCAATTGTAACAGCCTCCATCACTTCCTCTGGCAGCTCATTCCATACACGCACCACCCTCTGCATGAAAAAGTTGCCCCTTAGGTCTTTTTTATATCTTTCCCCTCTCACGGTCACACAGTGGTTAGCACTGCTGCCTCACAGCTCCGGAGACCCGGGTTCAATTCCCGTCTCAGGCGACTGACTGTGTGGAGTTTGCACATTCTCCCCATGTCTGCGTGGGTTTCCTCCGGGTGCTCCGGTTTCCTCCCACAGTCCAAAGATGTGCAGGTCAGGTGAATTGGCCATCCTAAATTGCCCGTAGTGTTAGGTAAGGGGTCGATGTAGATGTAGGGGTATGGGTGGGTACTTGTTGGGCCGAAGGGCCTGTTTCCACACTGTAAGTAATCTAATCTAATCTAATCTAATCTAATCACCCTAAACCTATGCCCTCTAGTTCTGGACTCCCCGACCCCAGAGAAAAGACTTTGCCTATTTACCCTATCCATGCACCTCACAATTTTGTAAACCTCTATAAGGTCACCCCTCAGCCTACGACGCTCCAGGATAAACAGCCCCAGCCTGTTCAGCCTCTCCCTGTAGCTCAGATCCTCCAACCCTGGCAACATCCTTGTAAATCTTTCCTGAACCCTTTCAAGTTTCACATCATCTTTCCGATAGGAAGGAGACCAGAACTGCACGATATTCGAACAGTGGCCTAACCAATGACCTGTATAGCCGCAACGTGACCTCCCAACTCCTGTACTCAATACGCTGACCAATAAAGGAAAGCATACCAAACGCCTTCTTCACTATCCTATCTACCTGCGACTCCACTTTCAAGAAGCTCTGAACCTGCACTCCAAGGTCTCTTTATCCAGCAACACCCCCTAGGATCTTACCATTAAGTGTATAAGTCCTGCTAAGATTTGCTTTCTCAAAATGCAGCATTAGTACTCTTCTCTCATGGAGTATAAATGTTGGCTTACATCTCAAATGGGTATTTTTGTGAATTGTGATGAGTGCAAAATTAAAAGCTTTGATTAAATGTGCTTTTTATCAGCAATATTCAAATTCTGTCTTACCATGAGAAATCCAACCCTTTAAGAGAAACATTTCTCCCAATTTCCATCTTAAATGAGACACTGAAACTGTGCCCCTAGATTCTAGATTCAACCACAAGAGCCCACATCTTCTCAGCATCAGTTTTGCCAAGACCCTTGAGAAGAACAAGGGTTAAATTTCCAAATTCAGTGGGCATTGGCACAGCCTTCTTAAACTTTCCTTATAAAATAACCCAGGAAACAACCATTTGAACATTTCTGTGAACTGCTTCCAAAGCCCATATATCACTTCTTATATCCCTGTGTGGTGCCTGTGCCTTTTTGTAGATTCTTCTTTCATCATCATTTCCTAATTTACTCCATGTTCTGGAACTGTGGCTGGGGATAGAAACTGTAGCACACACGTATTGACCACTGGGGAAATGGAATATAATCTCTGTCCAACTGTGAGCAACTTGACCCAACAGCATCAAAGTGATGGACGGCTTGAGATCATACGCACAATCTTGGGGATGTGACTCAGGGTGCTGTGGACATCCACGGTTGTATTTTTACACCCCACCGTCCAAAGCTCTGCCCTTTCTTTCCTCTGGCATTTATTCTAGACTTGCGGTTAAGAGGGGAGGTGATGGCCCAGTGATATTATTGTGAGACTGTTAATTCAGAGACCCAGGATTTGAAATCCACCACGGCAGATGATAGAATTTGAACTCTAAGAATCTGGAATTAAGAGTCTAACGATGACCATGAATCCATTGTTAATTTTTGGGAAAAGCCCATTTGGGCTGGCTGTGCTTTTCCAGCACCTCACTCTTTGACTTAGGCCAGGACCAGGCAAGGATTTCCTATGTGTGACTCCAGACCCAGAGCAATGTGGTTGACTCTTAACTATCCTCTGGGGCATTAGGAATGGGCAATAAATGCTGGCCCCGACAGCAATGCCTCTCCCTATGAATGAACTTTAAAAAAGACTGCTTGCTGCCCAGTGACTTTGCTGTGCACACAGTTCTGGTCTCTCTACTCTCCGGAATCTCCTTGCAATCCTGTTCCTGTCGGTCTGCTCTAGCAAAGAGAAAGATATGTCCATTTGATCCACTCTGCTCCCTTCTGTAGAAGCTATCATGGCAACAACAGAGAGGGGCAGTGCCCTGAGGCAAGATATGAGATGCTTAGGAGATCCTTAATGTGCAATCAGTGTTAGTGGCCCTCCCTCACCAATCTGGTTTGAACTTCAATCTCCATTTGAAAGTTAAAGATTTGCGTTGTGTTTTGTTCAGAAATTATGCTCTGACAGGGGTGTCGGGAAAACTATCTGTCTGGATGATGGGACTTATGATCTAGCTCACTGTAGTTACGACAGCAGCTGCCCAGGCAGAAGAAACCTCCTTGGATCATACCTTATTTAAACTGATTTAACACCTCTGCTCAAACAGCAGGGGAGAGAAACCTCAGATATGTTCTCGAGAGCATGTGTGCATTAGGTTCTCTGTTGAGTCATTGTGAGGCTTGTGTCTTTCAGTCAGTAGGTTGACCAAGCACTCCCGTGACTCACTGTCAGCCTGTCCATGTTTCCAAATCCAGGGCCAACCATAGCCTGGGCAAAATAGGTCCTAACCATGAATTCCGTCCTGTCTGTAAGGATGGGACAGGAGAATTGTGGTAAAGGAAGAATTAGCACTAACCTGGCTATGATGGGCCAAATGGTCTCTCTCTCTCTCTCTCTCTCTCTCTCTCTCTCTCTCTCTGTACCATTCTTTGATGATTATGGGCTCATGACTCTGGACCCACATCCTTCTGACTGCCCAGAAGGCACTGCTGTCCCTGACATCTGGTATTGGAATCTGTAACTTCATTTAAATACTGGTAAAAACAATGACTGCAGATGCTGAAAACCAAATACTGGATTAGTGGTGCTGGAAGAGCACAGCAGTTCAGGCAGCATCCAACGAGCAGTCCTGATGAAGAGCTTTTGCCCGAAACGTCGATTTCGCTGCTCGTTGGATGCTGCCTGAACTGCTGTGCTCTTCCAGCACCACTAATCCAGTATTCATTTAAATACTGCCTGGTCCATGCTGAGAGGATGGAGGGAGGGGCATTGGGAAGTGAGAGAGGCACTATTCATGATAGGTTTGTGGGGCAGGGGGACTGCCATCACCAGGGGTATGGCAGTCAATCATCATAGAGTTATTCAGCATGGAAACAGGCCCGCCCTTCAGTCCAGCCAGCCATGCCAAACATAATCCCAAACTAACCTAGTCCCACCTGCCTGCTCCTACCCCATATCCCTCCAAACCTTTCCTTTTCATGTACTTATTCAAATGTTTTTTAAACATTGTAACTGTACCCACATCCACCACTTCCTCAAGATTTCATTCCACACATGAACCAACCTCTGTGTAAAAAAAAATTGCCCTCATATGTTTTTTAAATCTCTCTCCACTCTCCTTAAAAATAACATTTTAACAAAGTGCTTTGAAATGCAGACTTTCATATTTCTGTGATATTTTTTACGTCTTGACCTATAATATATAATCTTTAATAATTATGTAATGAATGTTGCTGTGCTACCTTCGAGCTGCTTTGCTTTTGCTAGTGTGTGGGGTCACAATAATTTTCAGGGACTGAAGTCGTTTGGGGAACGATGACTTTGGGCTCAGTGCAGAGCAGGAAATGATGGAGGGATGAAGATCGAAGATACAGGCTGTGTCATAGTTGGAGGAATGCAGAGACCTCAGAGGGTTGTAGGGCTGTGGAGGTTAGCTTACATTGAGCAAAAGTGAAATACTGAGGCTGTTGGAAATCTGAAATTCAGAACCAAAAATTGCTGGAAACCCAATTCAGCTGGTTCTGTGGGGAGGCAGAAACAAAGTTAACGCTTCCGGTCAATGGTCTTTCAGAACTGGAAAAGGTGGGGGGGAGGAAACTGAACGTTGCATAAACGAGTTTGGAAATCAGAAGTGGGGATGGAAAAACAAAGGAAACGTGTGAAAGGATGGGAGGGGGAGGGGAGGGAAGCAGTAACTAAAATCCAAAAGGTATGATGCTGAAAGACACAAAGGGATAGCAATCTGATAGTACAGAATTTGAGTATTATTGAAAGGAGACATTTTGATGAAGCATGTATTTTGTACTCATCAGGGCATTTGCAAGGCTACAAATTTTAAGGGAAACCACATTTTGTATTGTTTGAGAACAGAATGCTGATTGGTTGGAGACGTTGACTCTGATTGTTGGTGACATTGTCATGGAGAATGTACCAGTTAGATGATGACTTACAATTAACTGCCAAATATTGTTTGAATTTAAACCAGGCAAATTGAATCTGATTGGTCAAAGTCCAAAATCACACGACACCAGGTTATAGTCCAAAAGGTTTATTCGAAACCACAAGCTTTCAGAGCACACCCCGTTTCTTCCTCAGGTGTCATGTGATTTTCGACTTTGTCCACCCCGGTCCAACACCAGCACTTGCTCATCTGATTGGGTCAAGGCATTGCTTTGAATAATTAAGCAAAGAATGATTATGCCTGTCTCAACTTATAAAATAGACAACAATGTGTGGAAATGTTCTTTCAGAAAACTGTGCTCTGTGCATCAATGTGTGTAGCTACCAGGATACACATCATCAAGTGAGCTACATCACCTCCCTCAATCAGAGTCCACATGTCAACAATCAGCATGCTCTTCTAACTCAGTATAAAATGTTCTGCCATTTTACATTTTTACTTCTTGTAAACTTCCTGATGAGTACAAGATGAAAATCTTCAGCAAAATGTTTTTTTTACAATAAAACTACAAAGGGGATGATAACGTGATAGATAAAGAAACAACTAGTTAGAACAGAACCATCATTCAGTCTCACTGTCTGAAAAAATGGGAGGGATGCTTATGATTTAAAGTTGTTGAATTAATCAAATATCCTTAGACAGCATGTTTCAAACCCACACCACTTCCACCTAAAAGGATAAAACCAGCAGACACATGGGAACATCACAACCTACAAGATTCCCTCCAAGCCCCTCACCATCCTGACTTGGAATTATATCGCCGTACCTTCAGTGTCACTGGGTCAGAATCCTGGCATTCCCTCCCTAAGGGATATTCTGGGTCGACCTACAGCACATGGACTGCAGCAGTTTAAGCAGACAGCTCAGCCGCACCATCTCAATGAGCAACTAGGGATGGGGCAGTAAACGCTGAGCCCGGCCAGAGGCACCCACATCCAAGTGAATTAAAAGACAGTTTGCTGTTGTGGCTGATAACGTGCCTAAAATGAGAAATGTTCCTCAAGATTATGTCTCTCTTTGTTTATATGAACATACAAAATAAGAGATACAGTTAGTAAGTTTTCAAATGACACCAAAATTGGAGGTGTAGTGGACAGCGAAGATGGTTACCTCAGATTACAACAGGATCTGGACCAGATGGGCTAATGGGCTGAGAAGTGGCAGATGGACTTTAATTCAGATAAATGCGAGGTGCTGCATTTTGGGAAAGCAAATCTTAGCAGGACTTATACACTTCATGGTAAGGTCCTAGGGAGTGTTGCTGAACAAAGGGACCTTGGAGTGCAGGTTCATAGCTCCTTGAAAGTGGAATCGCAGGTAGATAGGATAGTGAAGAAGGCGTTTGGTATGCTTTCCTTTATTGGTCAGAGTGTTGAGTACAGGACTGGATTAGTGGTGCTGGAAGAGCACAGCAGTTCAGGCAGCATCCAACGAGCAGCGAAATCAACGTTTCGGGCAAAAGCCCTTTTCCTTGTTGAGTACAGGAGTTGGGAGGTCATGTTGCGGCTGTACAGGACATTGGTTAGGCCACTGTTGGAATATTGCATGCAATTCTGGTCTCCTTCCTATTGGAAAGATGATGTGAAACTTGAAAGAGTTCAGAAAAGATGTACAAGGATGTTGCCAGGGTTGGAGGATCTGAGCTACAGGGAGAGGCTGAACAGGCTGGGGCTGTTTTCCATGGAGCATTGGAGGCTGAGGGGTGACCTTATAGAGGTTTACAAAATTATGAGGGGCATAGATAGGATAAATAGACAAAGTCTTTTCCCTGGGGTCGGGGAGTCCAGAACTAGAGGGCATAGGTTTAGGGTGAGAGGGGAAAGATATAAAAGAGACCTAACGGGCAACTTTTTCACGCAGAGGGTGGTACGTGTATGGAATGAGCTGCCAGAGGATGTGGTGGAGGCTGGTACAATTGCAACATTTAAGAGGCATTTGGATGGTTATATGAATAGGAAGGGTTTGGAGGGATATGGGCCGGGCGCTGGCAGATGGGACTAGATTGGGTTGGGACATCTGGTCGGCATGGATGGGTTGGACAGAAGGGTCTGTTTCCATGCTGTACATTTCTATGACTCTATGATTAAATTAGGTTGTTCAGCCCCTCAGGCCTACTTTGTCATTCAAGATCACAACTGATCACTTGTGTCCTCAACATCACATTCCTGCCTATCCCCTGATAACCATTGACTCCCTTGTTAATGAAAAATCTGTCTACCTCTGCCTTAAAATTACTTGGTGAGCCTGCCTGTCCCCACCTCCCCCCCCCCCCTCACCCACGCCACCCACCAGCCAATCCCCATCACCTCCCCCCCCCCCCCCCCCCCCAGTCCTGTAATATCGTAGTGATGAAAAGTGGGAGCTTTCTGTTACAGACAATCAGCAAGGTCATCTTTACAGTCAGGTAGAAATTTGAAAACCAACTTCTCAGATTTCTTGGGTTAGGGGTTAAAGAAAGCAGAAACCTTGTTACATGTCAAAGTCTCCCATCACTCCTTTCTTGACCTGCTGCCAGTGATAGAGTGAGATTTGTTTACTTTGCCATGGGAACCCAGGTCTCTGCCAGCTGGTGGCTTCCCATGTGTTGATGAGAGTTCACTATCTAATGGACTTAGTCATCTTCCTGGTAAAGGTCACTCCTCATGTTGACCACAATCAAAGATAGCAGCAAAGAGAAGCAGAGATTTCAAGTAACAAGAGGATAGATTTGCAGGGTTACAGGGTAAGGGTGCGGGAGGGGACTAGACAAGGTGCTGGTCCAGAAAGTTAGTGCAGATACGAAGAGTCGAATGGCCTCCTTCTGCATTGTAACTGTTCTATAATTCAAACAAACCAGTCGAGAGGACCAACGTCAATAGAGAAAATGAAAAAGGAAAAAATTAAGACAGAATTTTCTGGATGTAAATAATCAAAATATACAGAAATGGTTAAAGGTGACAGGACAAATTGATATGGCTTTTTTTTAGAAAAACATAATCATATGGTACCCTGTACTTTGTAAATTGAATATTAAAGCAAATAAGGTATGCTAATTATATATAGCACATTGCTTATGTCACAGCTAGCTTCTTATTTTTAATTCTGGACACCGCAACTGAGGAACAATGTTAAGGCATTGAAGAGGGGCACTTGAATGGTTTCAGGCATGAGGGATTTCTGTGAGGTGAAGAGACCACAGAAGCTGGGATTGCTCGCCTGAGATCAAAGAAGGCATGGGAGAGATTTAAGAGAGGCTTAAAGATTATGAAAGGGTTTTGATCAAATAAGCAGGGAGAAACCATTTTCATTGGCGGGGGATTTGGCGAATACAGATTGAAGGTAACAAAGTTGATAAATGCTGTAGAAACGCAGCAGGCCTGCAGCATTTGTGGAGAGAGAAACAGAATTAATGATCCAAGACTAATGTTTTATTCTTTTGTTCAGTTTTGAAGAAGAGCAATGTTTGGTTCAAAACTATCTCTGTTCCTCTCTACAGATGCTGCCAGATTTTTAAAGCACATTTGGTTTTTATTTCAGGTTTTCAGTATCTGCAGTTTCTTTGCTTTTGCTCTGCAAATTTAAGGTAATTGGCAAAAGGGCTGAGTGGAGAGATAATCAGAATTTTCTTTTTTATTCAGTAAGTTATTCTGTTCTGGAACACGTGCCATAAAGAGTGCAGTAAGCTAATGCAATAGGAATTTTGGTGATTTGCAAAAGCATTTGGAAAAACATTCAAAGCTTTGAGGAAAAATCAGGGAGAGTGGGATTTAATTAGAAAGTTCTTTCAAAGAATCAGCACGTGCACACTGGGCTGAATGCCCTCCATCCCTGCTGATCATATAGAGTTCCAATCAGGTACTTTCTATAATTAATCCTATACTATAAATAAATTGCTTTGTCTTATTTATAAGGGTTAAAATGCATTGTCAAACGTAAATGCAACAATGTAAGATATGAGACTAATTCTGATATTATCTGTATTTATTCAGGAGGAGATGTGACTGAAGAATGTCATATGAAGACTGCTTTATAATGCAAAACAACTTCTTAAAACTTCCTTAGGATTTTCCTATTCTCAAATGTAGTTATGTGTGTTTAATATAAATTCTTTACTGTTCAAAGTAATAAGCAACATTTTTGGCAGCATGTATAAATATTTTATGCCAGAGCATTCAATGCCTTTTAATTTTAATGACTGACAACACTAGATGACTGTGCATTTGCTCATCATTTTGATATTAAAGATGATAACTGGTTTGTCATTGTAGTGAAACTTGTACATGACAGCACTTTGATGGTGGAAGAGTTGATAGCAGTAAGTCACAGATAAACTAATATTTGACTCTAAGACATTGAGGAAGAATTTAGTGACCCTGTTTGAATTTGTGCACATTTGACACTTGTAGTGCCAGCTCACTCAAGATAATATTATTCACAAGCAAGTCCTAATAAACTGTGACATAGGTTATTCAGTGAAGGATAATGTTACCAAGTGCAAGCAACTCCATCTGTTACATACCTCAATTTAAACTTATTTAAAGGTTTAAGCTGCAACTGTCTTTTGTATTAGGGCTATGCAGAGCAAAAAAAAATTATCTAATCTACAGAATAGTTTGTACCAGTTTTAGATTTTATGTTTTATTTGATTCAAACGTTCTGATTCTGGTAAGTCTAGATGGCTGTTTCCTCACGATTTTGTGACAATTGCTATGCTGGTGATAGTGATTTAGCCTGACACTACTTATTTTTAAGCAAAGTAAAGACTTGGGTAAAGTCAAGCAGATGTGGTTCCTTGAAGCACTCTGTATTTGTTCTCTAACAATTAATTGACATAAGCACATCCATTGGTTAACTAGTGCCACATGTAGCATAGACATGAAGGAAATAGTGACCATTACCAAGAATGATAACTTGTAGCTCTTTGCATTTTATTTCATAGAATCTGGCATAATATCAGCCTTGTACACATTGTACAATTTTATTAATTGCTGTCCTATCATGGAGTCTCACCCCTGGGGACGCATTTTTAGAGTATCCTTTAAAGTTAGCAAATGGGAAATCTGGCAACACACACTTGCTATTTCCAGAAGCACACCCCTTGGGTGCCTGACTCCTGGCGGAAATATAAACATCAAAAATTTCATCATTGCACCCAGCTACCACCAAGCAGTCGGATTCTGCACCCTAACGTCAGGAATTCTAAATGATGCTTTCAACCAAAGTCAGGAGCAAATAACAGGTATAATCTAGTCAGAGGTAACTTGGTAATTCTACAGGACAGGAATATCTAGTCATTTAGTTTTAGTGGTGTGTGGAGATGATATTCTTTGGTTTGTTATAGAAGGTCTTGGTGCTATGTCAATCCTGTTTACATTTGCAACAATTCTCAGGGTTTCTAGCAAGACCATTTGCACTTCGGAACTACAGGCAGAGCTAATCTGTTCCTGAACCGCCAAAAAGATAGATTCGTACTTCTTTTTGAAACTAATACTTTAAAGATATTCAGTGATCAGCACTGTTCATGTTTGGGGTATGGACAGAATTCTAAAGCATTTCCCATTGTGATGTTAATGGCAACTGCAGTGCAGCTGAGCTGAAAAGTAATTTTTGGTATGGGGCGGCAACTTGTAACATATTAGATTAGATTTTTTTTTAGATTAGATTACTTACAGTGTGGAAACAGGCCCTTCGGCCCAACAAGTCCACACCAACCCGCCAAAGCGTAACCCACCCATTCCCCTACATTTACCCCTTTACCTAACACTACGGGCAATTTAGCATGGCCAATTCACCCTACCTGCACATCTTTGGACTGTGGGAGGAAACCAGAGCACCCGGAGGAAACCCACACAGACACAGGGAGAATGTGCAAACTCCACACAGTCATTTGCCTGAGTTCATGCACCAGTTACAGTGCATGGTTTGTATTAAAGTAAAAAATTTTATTATTTCATGTTAGAGCAGACTTCCCAACACTCGAAAGAAACCCTCAATCACTTTTGCTGATTATTTTTATTCATTTTGTTTTCAGTGGACTTCTTAACGAATGTTAGCAAGAATGCAGGTACTGTGTTGGAGGCACCAAAGGTCTCAGTCATGCAACCAAAGTAGGGTGATAATGTATTTTCAAGAACTTTGGGCAATTATCTAGCAAACTTTCTAATAGGCGAAACTCTGATCTAAAAATAGCAAACATCTGGTTAAAACAGAGGTTTATTGGAATGAAAAACCAGGATAAAAGAGTTCAAGCTATGCAGAGAGTCCAGAGAAACTCTGATAAGTCTGTTCAAAATTGAGGTGGTCGGCAGGAGATTGGATAGAGATGTTCAAAAATTGAAGGCAGTGGATACAGTAATGAATGAGTATCAATTTATATTGTAGAGTGAGTCATTGTGATCTGGGAAACACTGCTTGAAAGGATGATGGAAGCAGATTCAATAATGAATTTCAAAAGGGAATAGGAAATATGGTTGGCTATTTTGTGGGTCAGTGAGGGATCAGAAGGGGGGTTGGGACTAATTGGACAGGTTTTTCAAAGGGCAAAGATCATGAACCAAATGACCTATTGCATCACATCATTGTTGGTTTGGAAAACTTCTGATTGTTGAGAATTTCACTGTCAGTGAAAACTAGGAAAATGAAGTCCTTGTGTATATATGAACCTCATGGAGCCTGCTCAATATCCCAATATCTTCAAATGAACCACACATCGATGAAGAGAAATGAATACAGTGCAGAAATATTTCATTATCCCCAGTTTTGATTTTCTGCATATGAGTTTGAGCAACCTCAGAAGTGGTTACTCCTAAATTGGAAGCAGGATAGTTTCTGGCCTGGGGTTTGACAACAATTCAAAAGTCTCATTGTAACCATCAATATGTGCAGCATCGAAAATAAAAGTGTTGCCGTAGAGGGTGTCAATCAGAGGTCACATTTAAGACACTTTAAGGGGGAAATCCACTCATGTTACAAAAAGAGAATCTTTGTTTCATCATAATCTGCAGGAAGTTTCGAGCATGGTGTTTCTAAGATTTCAAATCCCTGACAATATATTAAATAGATAGGAGGCAAGATCTGCAGTAACTCATACCATCACTGATCTGGGAGCAGCCAGGGGTGAATCTTAGTGGGGAAAAGGGGAAACTGTTTGGTATAAACACAAGTCTGTTCACATACACTCTCTGTTTCCTCAACACACTCTCTGCCCCTGCCAAAAAACACCAGCCTGATGAACTCAAAGAAGATGGTGGTCTTGCCTTTTTGGACTACAGACCCATTGAGCTAAGTCAGGGATAAGGTAAAATTATATTTCATATCCATCTGAATTCCTGCAAATAAAAGGATACATTTTTAAATGAAAATGTATTGCTGTAATATTTTTAAAACAGTGCTGTACCAGCAGGTGTTCCTGAAGGACCTGACTGCCAGGAGCTCTTCAGTTTCCATTAGTTTGGGAATCTCAACAACCTGAATGTGTTCCTCACTCTTGGTGGATGGAGAAAGGGAGATGTTTCTGTATCTTTCAGATTGTGTGCAGCAATTATGGAAAAGACAACAGACAAACTGGAGCCCCCATGCTTGATTCTCCAACTATCACTTTCAAACAGAGAAAATGATGTGAGATATCTGATCTGCTTGATATTTTATTTCCTTCTGATTTGCCCCAGGCAACCCACCAGGGAATAGCACCAGAAAAATCGTTCTGAGCCTGAAATTATTTTTGAAAGGAGTGCTGCCTGCACTGAACTAATTATTTTTAAATCTTTAATTCATAGATTGATACTAGAACTAAAAATTTGTAATGCAATAGGGTAATCAAACTCTGAAGAACTTGCAGTGTGTACTTTCAGTCTGGTATCAAGTATGTGTTCTGAAATATTAAGTATAAGTCAGGGTTCACAACCTGCTAAGGCTGCAACTTTGTTAAAAAATACTATTTGATTTTCACATGAGTCTTTATTATTTTCTCCTTTTCCATTGCCTTAGTTGGTACTGTGTTTTATTTTATTGACTTGAGGTCAGTTACTCATTTACTGTCAAGTACATGTCAATGGCACTTTCCTGGGTAGGCCATGCTATATACATTGGCATAAAGCAAAATACTCTGAAACAAGCAAACACAAAAAATTGCTGGAAAAGCTCAGCAGGTCTGGCAGCATCTATGCAGAGAGAAACAGTGTTAACGTTTCAAGTCCAGTGTGACTCTCCAGCCCAGACTCAAAATGTTAACTCTGTTTCTTCTCCATAAGTGCTGCCAATCCTGCTGAGTTTCTCCAGCATTCTCTGTGTTGGTTTTGTTGTATCAACCCTGAACATTGTAAAAGGAAATTACTGCAGATGCTGGAATCTGTACTGAAAACAAAAAATGCTGGAAATCGCATTGGGTCAGGCAGCATCCATGCTCTCTCTCCACGGATGCTGCCTGACCCCCTGTGATTTCCAGCATTTTTTTGTTTTCTGAACATTGTAATGTACGGTGCACCTAACTTCGTCTAGCCAAGAGTTCCACCCACACTGTCTACTGTTTACACTGTTTCAATGTGTCAGATGTATATTGTAAAAAGAATGTTCACAGTACGTGTAAAGACGGTGCGAGTTATGTTCGACAGAGATGTAAGGAAGGAATTCCGTAGTACACAAGAACTACCAAGTCACTATTGTATCTAGCTCTGTGGAAATTGAAGGCAGTCTCCCAATTCAAGGGAGCAATTGTTGGTAGAAGCTAGCTGTTGGGATGAGGGTGAAATTGAAGAGGAAGAGGAGCAAAATGTGGAACACAGAAATGAGCTTCAGAAAGATCCTTGAAACTGATAAAATATTGTAAAGATACAGATGTACATCAGGAAATTGCACTAGTCAAGTGTTGCACATAGGGAAAGTATTTTATAACTGTGTTAATATATGGAGGACTGTTTCTTACTTCTTTATAATGTCAAATATGGAAGCAATGTGCAGGCCAATATTATGTATGTATTGGATTTGCTGAATAAAGATAATGTAATTTTCCAGTGAACAGTTGTGTGTGGCTTAGCTTTTCCTTTAAAACTTTTTTTTAGTGGTTTAGAGCTTAGGATCAGATGCATTAAAACATTTACAATTTAAATATCCCACTAAATTCCAACCAGCTCACCAAGACTCTCCCAACAGCATCTTTCAAATCTCTCATCTCTACCACTGACATGGACAAGGGCAACAGATACATGGGAACACCAATCCCTGTAAGTTCCCCTCCAAACCACTCACCATCCTGACTTGGAAATATATCATTGTTCCTTCAGTGGTTGTTTGTGACCAGCGCAGACAGAATGGGATGTACGGCCTTTCTTTTGTGCAGTCAACCTCAATGACTGTAAGCTGCTCACCATCCTGACTTGGAAATATATCATTGCCCTTCCTTCAGTGTTGCTGGGTCAAAATCCTGGAACTCCTTCCCTCTGGATGTACCCACACCCCAAGAATTTCAGGGGTTCAAGAAGGTAGCTCACCACAACCATGTTCTGAAGGGACAATTATATTCTCCAGCTTTCTCTATGTTTGTTTTGGGCATTCTATCCTCAGTTGCAACTGACTGATGTAATCACTATAACAGAAATAACAGTACCTGTGTGGCGTTCATTCTATTAAACTCTAAGACTCCCTCAATCCAGCTGTTTATCTGAAGAAGGGAATTGAGTAGGGGGGGAGGGGAAGTGGATGGGCAGGGAGAGCTCATAAAATGAGGTGTGTGGGCTGCTTGCATTCCTGTCCAGTCTTGACCATCTCCCACATCCCCATCAGAAGAGAATGATCCAAGAAGGCCACTCAACCTGGAGCCCTTTAGTTTTTATAAATTAATTTATGGGATGAGGGTGTCGCTGTCTAGGCAGCATTTATTGCCCATCCCTAATGACCCAGAGTTACCCACATTGCTGTGGGTCTAGAGTCACATGTAGGCCAGACCAGGATGGCAGTTTCCCTCTTTAAAGGACATAGGAAAAACCCATCTGGTTCACCAACAATTGACAACAGTTTCATGGTCATTAGACTCTTAATTCCAGATTTTTAAAACTGAATTCAAATTCCACCATCTGCCCTGGCAGGATTCGAACCAGGGACCCCAGAACATTAGCTGGGTCTCTTTATTAAGAGTCCAGTTATAATACCAGTAGGCCATTGTCTCCCCAAATGGCTCATTTTATAGAGACAGAGGAGGAGGCTTCTCAGCTTTCACTGCACAGTCTTCTGTCAGGCACAAAGAAAAGCTCCTTATTTAGAGGTGCAAGGTTTGGGGTCAGTGCTATCCTCTGTGACTTCTAGTCCCAGAATGGTCACTGCTCACTTCTGCTGCTGCTGGGGTTGAAGTGTTGCTGGCTTCAATCAGATTGTCTGCTGGGTGGACATCCCACTCTGAATTAATGAAAACCTGCCCCTTACTGTAATAAACGGTTTTAGCTGGGGGGAGGGGGGTTACATATGGATATTTTAGTCAGGGAAGGTGGGAGCATCAAGGAATACAAACCCCTCCTCCCATAAATCTAACCTCCCTCTCCCCATGGGACCGAGCAATGAGATTTAGCACAGTCCCTTTCAATCATCACAAGTTCTGTTGAAACAAGAATCTAGAAGTCAGTTCAGGTCATAGTGAAAGTCATATTGAAGGTACTGAGCTTGGGATCATCTGTTTTAAAATTCAGAGCAGGTGTCTGAAGAATTAATATGTTACACTGTAAACTGAAAGGAGAGAATGGCAGCCACTGAAACACAAGCCAAGTTGATACTTGAAACTACTGAACCCACGACTTGCATGGATCTGAATTCTATCTTAGAAAACCAATTTCCTGCCGTAAGGCATGATTCTATTAAAGTGGACCTGTAGTGGTTTATTATTGTGGTCTACCATGCTGAGGTGAAGCTTTTTACGCAGCTGGGAAAGCCTAAAACAAGGCGAAATAATCTTCAAATCAGAGCCTGGCCTTTCGGAAGTTCACTGAAAACATTTTAGAAATGTGATTCTCCCTCACAAGCAGTGGGAGGTGCAACTTCATTTAATAATTTTAAATCAGAGATCAATATTTTTTTTCTAGCTATGTTTGTGAAGGGATCTGAAGCCAAGGCTGATACATGGAGTCAGGTCACAGATCAGCCCTGATCAACTCCCAGCCTCGGCGTGGACTCGACTCCTACACTCCTGATTTTCCAGATGGAGCCTGGTGCATTCTGGGTTGGAAGGAATTCATTTCTCTATTTTTCTAATTTATTGCTGGACTTTTTATTTCTATTTTTTTCCCCTAAGAATTTGTTCTTAAGAATCTGTATCTAGGTACCTTGGTACCTAAGATGGTGCCATGTGGTGACTTGTAAACTTTTCACTGTAGTCATGTGAGTACACATGACAATAAAACAAATTCTAATCTAATAATCTCATTGAAGAGCAGGAAAGGTTTGAGAAAATGAATGGCCTCCTCCTTTTGCTGCATTGCTATTTTTCCAATCATAGTCTTCTTTTGTAAGTAATTGCAAAATGAATTTTTCTTGTAAATGAAAAATTAATTTCAGAACTGGCAAATGAGATGGTAACAGGAATAAGGAGGGCTATAATCCCTCTTTTGTCGGTGGGCTATTGTAAGGAGGTAGGTTAACTGGTGAGTAAACAGAGTGATACCAACAGTGTGGGTTCAACTCCTATACCAGCTGAAGTTATCAAAAAGGGCTTTCATTCTTAAAGTCTCCCTTACCTGAGGTGTGGTCACCCTCAGGTTAAACTACCACCAGTTGCCTCTCTCTAATGAGAGAGCAGCCCTATGGTCTGGTAAAACTATGGTGACTTTACCTTATGGAAACATATACAGTGCAGTCAAACTGCAGGGGAGTTTGCAGGAAAAGTACAAATTGCAGTTCTAACGAAAGGTCACTGAGCTGCTCTTGTTTCTGTCTTCACAGATGCTGCCAGACCTGCTGAGTGATTCCAGCAGTTTCTGTTTTTATACCAGATTTGCAGCATCTCACAGTATTTTGCTTCACTGTGGGGTAACTCACAGTTCCAGTTACTTTAAAAGTCAGCACTGAATACCCTTATTTGCTTTATCATATGAGAGATGAACATAATAAATTTTAAAAATTCATCTTTTTTCCTTGTAACAAATGCCCAGCAACATATCTTGGAGAGACACAACAATATCATTTGTGCATTTGACACAGTTATTGACAAAAATTAATGCAAAACATTTCCACTTATGTTCAAAAGTGTGTCCGCTCCAGTCTTTGAAAGACAGTTTTGCATTTGTACAGCACCCTTCCTGACCTCGGTACGTCCTAAACAATTTAGCAATGTACTTTTTGAAGTGTAGCCATTGTTGTAATGCAGGTTAAGCTACAAACAATTTTCAAACACTAGTGTCCCCCTGACAGCAAAGTAAAATGACCAGATTTAATGATGGTGTTTGGAGGATAAATACTGGTCATGTTATAGTGAAAGAATTTCTCTTGGTCTTTGAAACAGTTGATTTGTTACATCCACCTGAGGGATTGAGACTGGGCTTTAGACTCAATATAACATCTAATTTGAAAAACAGCACCTTGAACAATGCAGCAATCCTGCAGTACCATTGTAGTGTCAGTCCAAAGTATTGTAGAATCTCTGCAGTGTGGAAGCAGGCCATTCGGCCCATTGAGTCCACGCCGACCCTCCGAAAAGCATCCCTCCCAAACCCAACCACCTACCCTACCCTGTGGAGTTGGATGAAGTGATGAAGATATCTTGGAAACTTATTTTGGCATATGACCCACACGCTACAGTCAGCCTTACCCTTCCAAGGAAACACAGTGCTGCTGATGACATTTTAAAAACTTGGTAACCAATAATGCGTGATCAACTTCAATAAAATATTCTATAATTCAGCAGCGGTCAGAACAGCTTGTCAAAAGGCCTGGTATCTTTGACAGTTGTGGGAGATTGGAAATGTTGTTTTTGCAGATGGGTGAGGGGGTGTTGTGGGGGGAGGGGAAGGGGTCGCGGAATTCTTGTAGCATGTAGCATGTAGCATACTTAAGGCTAAGATTTTAATGAATATAGAGGGTCTTTTAAAGAAAATTGTTTTAAGTTAGGAAATAACTTTAAAGTGTTGTAGTTGACCACAAAAAGAAGCAGCAGGGGCATTTCACAGTAAAGCTTATAGTATGATAAGAGAAACTGGATAAAAGAACAAGCTGTAACAAACAAGGAACAAAGAATGCAGGCAAGGACAGCAGGATGGCCAGATAAGAAAATAACTAGAGAGAAAAAAACAAGTGAGGTAACCGGCTTATGATAGGATGGGAAAAGGGAGGCGTGATTCCACAACTTGTAAACTGAATAAGAAAGCTAACATGCTCTGTTTTCGTGCACATTTCTGCTTGATTGCAGAAGCGTCCGGTACTTGCAAGGCTGTAATAAATTGTTCTTGTTTCCAAGGCTTTGTCTCAGGCTAATTGATTTGTGAGTGAGTTCTGTTTCTCACAACTGGGGGCTCGTCTGGGATCCAAAACTCTGACCGCCCGACACTCTTGGGATGTCGGGGGAGGTGCACCTCGCCGATTTCGGTGATCTCTGACTCCCTTGCTTGTCGTTCACGGTTTGGGAGAGTACGATCTGGACTTGGAGACCCTGGAAACAAGGCGGGCAGACGTGGCGGATTCGGTCGGGCAACTCTTGTGCACAAGACCCGGGTAGGGAAAGGTCTTAAAGGATATATCCGGGCGACCGGGGGCAGCGGTATTTGCTGTAGGAATTGCCGCGAGACAGGGCACACCAAAACGACCAGGTAACTCTGTGCACAGACCAAGGTAAGAAAAGAGACCTTTAAGTATTGCCTTGGTGGTCGGGACGTACAAAAGTATGGGGAATTGGCGATATATAAAATAAAGCATATGTCAATGGAAGACAGCCAATGGCAGAAGGGCTAGTAGCTGAAGGGCTACTGAGGGTACTTCATAACTAACTTATGGCCAGATGTCCAGAAAAATATTCAAAAGCTAGAGGAGTCGTTGCGGGAAGCTCAAAGTGTCTGTGAGACACGGTGTCTGTGTGTGTGTGTGAGAGAGAGAGGGAGAGAGAGAGAAAGAGCTGTACAGCTAGTAGAAAGTTTAACCCTTTGGGATTTGGTTTGAATGCACATTTGTTTATTGGTGATTGAATGTTTGTGTTTTGTTCCCTGGAGCTTGAGATCCGGGGCTGTTTTGAATCTGATTTCTACTCTGGAAATTTTAACATGATTTCTTTTAAGGTTAAGGATTTTACAGATTATGAAATAAAATGTTAACTCCTGATCTTTTTACAGATCATGACTGCCTTACTATCAGTTTCTAACTAATCTCTTTTATCCTGACATAAAAGTGATTTATGGAGAACAGTTGAAGTCTCAAAAAAAAAGCATATAATTGGTCAGATTAATCAGACGAGTAAGGTGTCTAGTCAGGACCCTGAAGGGGGTGTGGAAGAAGGTGACACCGGACCTCGCTAAGATTAATTAAATTAGCAACAATGGGAGGCATGGGGAGTTGCCTGTGTAACGATTGAACTGCAAATAACATTAAAGGGGGATATATCCCACCCAACAGTTCTTTGGGGAGAATGTTGGGTAATTGGGAACACAACTCCCGGATGCGGGAGAAAGATAAGGCTACAATGATAAACTATTGTTGTTTCATTTGGACTAGAGAAAGTATTAAGGTGCCTGGTATTTTTGGCCCAAATATGGGTCCGATGAGGATTGGCTGTGTCAAGACCTTAATATATATGTCAATTGAAAAGAACTGTACAGTCAAAGAGTCAGATTATGCGGCTTGTTGGATAGGGAGCGCAGGAGTAAAATTATGTCCCATGAATACGGAGGAATCAGGGAAAGAACAGAAAAAGAATGAACAAGGGAAGCCACAATGGGATCCTTTAACGTGTTTGCTGCCCCCATATACTACTCCCCGGAACGAGCCGACAGCTCCCGAAGTAGAACCGAGTCCAGACACAGAAAGGGGAACGGACTCTGAACTAAAAGATGCAGAACCTAGGGGGCTCAAAAGCACTCAAACCACCACACGCAAAGGAGGGGCAGAGATAATGGAAAATATAAAATTATGTCCCTTACGAGAGGTTCCGATTGGGGAAGGTACAATTGGATATGTAAACGTTCCCTTAACTAGCAGTGAAGTTAGGGTCTTTAAAAAGGAAATGAAAAGTTTAATAGAGGATCCGGTTGGACTAACCGAACAATTAGATCAATTCCTAGGGCCTAATTTATATACCTGGGGAGAACTGATGGCAATTTTAGGAATGTTATTTTCAGGGGAAGAACGAGGTATGATCAGGAGAGCGGCTTTACAGGAATGGGAAAAGAAACAGAAATTCCCAAATGTTGACCCTCATTGGGAAAATAATGACAGAGAAGATAGGGAGTCAATGCGGGATCTATGAGAAATGGGAATATTAGGAATTAAAGAGGCGGTACCTAGATCACAAAACTTTGTTAAGGCCTTTGAAGTACGACAAGAGAAGGATCAAAACCCTTCTGCATTTCTTAAAAGGCTCAAGGAGGCCATAAGGAAGTATTCGGGAATGGATCCCGATAATCCGGTAGCACAGGGACTCTTAAAGGTCCAGTTTGTAACTAAATCATGGCCGGACATACAAAAGAAATTACAGAAATTAGATGGATGGAGTGAAAGACAGATGGAAGAACTGTTATGTGAGGCACAGAAAGTGTATGTGAAAAGGGAAGACGAGAAGCAGGAACAGAAAGCCAAAATAATGGTGGCGGCAGTAGAAGAAATAACAAAAAGGACAATGGGATCAGGGGATAACAGGAAGGGTAGGGGAGAACACGAAAGACAAGGGTCAGATACCCGGGAAAGGAGGCAACAGGCAGGGTGTTACCATTGCGGGAAAGTGGGGTAATTTGAACGGGAATGCCCAGAATTAGCACGATAAAGGGAAGCCGTTTCCCTAATGATCTTCGATGAAGATTAGGGGAGTCAGGGGTTCCTTCCTCCTGAGACCCACTGGGAACCCTTGATAAATTTAAAGGTAGGACCTGAAGGGGTGGAGGCAGTATTTTTGGTAGACACGGGAGTGGCACGATCATCCCTAAGTTTTAGACCTACCGGTGTTAAATTGACTAACAAGAATCTCAGGGTTTCCGGAGTAAAAGGCGAGCAATTCTTGGTGCCTATTTTTGAGCCAACCCTAATTAGAGGAAATGATGATGAAGTGACAGGACAATTGCCAACTGTAGAGTTCAATGATAAGTTTTTAAAAAACTATATTGTGGCGCTCGGCTCTTCTTTGTCTGTCCTTAGGAAGAAGGGTCTGTTGACCCAGACACCTCCACTTGAGTTTGCAGTACATTGGATAAGACCGGGTGATCGAGTCCAGTTTGGAAAGATACCAAACTGCACCCAAGCTGGGAGGGACCGTTCCTAACCCTCCTGACTACTGAAACAGCCGTCCAAACTGCTGAAAAAGGGTGGAGTCATCACATTTGTGTTAAGGGTCCCGTGGACACTCCTTCCCCTCCGGCAGAGTGGCAAGCTCATCCTACAGACAACCCTCTGAAAGTCAAGCTGAGCAAAAAGAATGGGCTGAGATAAAAGACTATTAGTATTGGTTAAAAACTGTATCCCAAAACAATTGTAAGTGTTGCATGGACTCACTCCTCCCTGGCATACAAAGGGTTAGGGAATAGATAGATAGGGTTGTGAGCTGAAATGAGTGGTCAGTTTTATATTGTCACAATAATATTGGCGCTAGCTGCCAAGGGGGTGGGAAAATCATTTTACCACTTTATGTCAGAATTATGCTAAACTAAAGGGGCATACCGACTTTTGATCTGGAGATCCCACACCATGGGGAATCTGGAATTTCTCTCACGGTAATACCACTTACCAAAAGAGATGTACAACAATTTGACTCGGGCTCAAATGATACAACTTGGAGATCTGACAGGGGTAATTATAACTTTGCGGGGTGGTTCCCTCGACCAGTCCCGAAAATTCTGGGTGCTATCGATGGCCTTAGAGTTTCCCCACCAAAAGGAGCAGTAAATACCACTTGTTTCTGTAATCAGAATGACACCGCACTCTTCCGATTAGGAAAATCATCTTGTGTCCACACCAGCCAAGCTACTCCCACAACCATTCCCCAAGTATTGAATGGGACATATTGGGTGTGTGGCTTAAAGGCCTACCCATTTATCCCTGGTGAGAAGTACGTTTGGAGTGGCGGATGTCACGGGAATGGGTGCTGGGACCATCCAGTTCAGACACTACCTCAAAACCAGAAAGGTTGGAGTGGCTGCTGTTACCTTGCCTATATACTTCCCCACTTGAGTCTGTTAAAGAGAGCCCCAAAAATACCTCGGAATAAACAGGGAGGAAGGCGAGTAACCCGGAAAGTAACCAAAGGAGATCGCCTCCTCTGGACTTTGATACCTATGTATGGGACCGCTTGAGCAGGAGTAGAAATACAAAAGTTGGCGGCTTCCCTGGAAGAGTTGGCCAACAATACTGCTGATGCGTTGGCCGAAACCCAATCCCAAGTAGCAGCTATAATGACTGAAATGATTGCCACTAGGCTAACGACCCTTCAAAACAGGATGGCTCTGGATTATATGGGTGGTACATGTGCACTAATTGGAGAGGAATGTTGTACGTACATACCTGAGGTCTTCTCTAACATTACTGATATCTCCAAACAAGTGCGAGACAAAATCGCCAAGATAAAGGAGGCCGGTAATCGGTACTGGAACAAAAAAGAATGGGAATGGGGGAATTGGAGATTGACTGGTTGGGGAAGGTGGTTAGTCAATCTAGCTATCTATGGATTATTGATATTAGTGGGTCTGGTGGTAGGGTTCAATGTCCTAAAATGGGTAATGAGCCGACTGATGACATCCCTTGGGGAAGGAACCCAAATACATCATCAGATGCTTTTACAATCAGCAGGTGATATGCAACAAAGAGAAAGTCAAAGAATGCTTCTAGAGTTTGAGGGACGAACAACGCAAATGTAAAATGTAAGATTGTGAACCTCATCGCCAAAAGGTGTAAGAGGGCAGAACATAAGAAAATGAATTAAAGGAGACTTAATAAGTGCAGAAACAACAGTTTTAAAAAAATAAAAAGGGGGAATTGTGGGAGATTAGAAATGTTGGTTTTGCAGATGGGTGAGGGGGTGTTGTGGGGGGAGGGGAAGGGGACATTATACAAATGGTCGCGGAATTCTTGTAGCATGTAGCATGTAGCATACTTAAGGCTAAGATTTTAATGAATATAGAGGGTCTTTTAAAGAAAATAGTTTTAAGCTAGGAAATAAAGTGTTGTAGTTGACCACAAAAAGAAGCAGCAGGGGCATTTCACAATAAAGCTTATAGTATGATAAGAGAAACTGGATAAAAGAACAAGTTGTAACAAACAAGGAACAAAGAATGCAGACAAGGACAGCAGGATGGCCAGATAAGAAAATAACTAGAGAGAAAAAAACAAGTGAGGTAATCGGCTTATGATAGGATGGGAAAAGGGAGGCGTGACTCCGCAACTTGTAAACTGAATAAGAAAGCTAACATGCTCTGTTTTCGTGCGCATTTCTGTTTGATTGCAGAAGCGTCCGGTACTTGCAAGGCTGTAATAAATTGTTCTTGTTTCCAAGGCTTTGTCTCAGGCTGATTGGTTTGTGAATGAGTTGTGTTTCTCCCACAGTGATCAGTCCAGGGAAAAGATGATAGAAATGTTACATAACTCTGAACTAATTTTGCTGAGTGTAGAAAACAAACCATCACTGGCCCATATTGGTTGGTGGCACCAGGGATATTCAAGGCAGCAGTATCTATAAGAGAGGTCCTGGCACTGCACTGAAGATAGCTTACAAAGCAGCTCTTTATTAACGCCTTGAAAATTACTGTGTGTTAAGACTTCCAAAGTGAAAATGAATTGAAAATTCTTTAATTGAACATCAGTTGGCGCTGATTTGGCTCCATTCAGATCTTCAATGCTATTCCAGTGCCATTTTCTAGAGTGAAGCTACAGATTCTAGGGTCAATCTTGAAAAAGTTGCAAAGTATCTGATAGGAAATTGACCTCAGTGGTATTTTAATCCAACCAAATTGACTTGAAGATATATTGCATAAAGTGTTTTGGCTGTTACTTGGTATTAGCAGTTCTCACTAAAATTATCCAGTTTGAGTGTGCACATACTGCTGACATCACTCTCAGTAATTTCCCTCTGAGGGTGGGGAGTGAGTGCGGCTAATCCAAAGACCCCTGCTGAAGTTTACAAGGTCCAAGTGGCCAAGTCGGTGGGAGTGACACATTTGGAGTCTGGAGAAGTACCTGCAGTGGAAACCTTGCTGGAGTCTTCAGGCGCAGTAGCAGTCCATGTGGACTGTCAGATGAACAATATAAATGCCCTTAGAAAGAACAGACACTGCAGCTCTTCCATGTCCCTTGGACACCCTTATATTTTTCCGGATGATAACCCAATCCCTCAGTAGGCTTCACTGCTGCCAATCCCAGGGAAACCATGACTGACTAGACCAGGCATACTGGTGCTAATCACATGGTCGGGTCTCATCTCTCAATAGAGAAAACATTGAGCTGATGTCCCCATTTTTGTGGGAAAGAACAAAACTAGAGGGTCATAAACATCAGATCATCACAGATAAATTTTTACCTAGTGTATGGTGAGAATGTGGGACTTATTACCACAGGGTGTCTCCAGGCGAACAGCATGGATGAATTTGAAGAGCAATTGGATAAACATATGGGGAAGAAAGGAATAGTAGGATGTGTTGATAGAGCAAAATGAAGTAGAGTGGGAGGACGCTCATGTTGATTACTGGCATGAAGCAGTTAGGCCAAATGGCCTGTTTGGTGCTACACAATTCTCTGATACTGAGAGATTGGTCACAGTAACTCCCCACTCATGTTGCCCCTGTCTTTGGGTCCCTGAACCCAGCCATTCTGTTACAGTGAGAATAGACTCCACATCCTCGCCAAGTTATCCCTGAATCCTTGATTGGCACATCCCAATGATCAACTAACAGGAAACAGCGTTACAGTTTCAGGATCGATGTATTTATCTAACATTTACTGACAGTCCTGTTCAGATATTCAGCAAATGGAAATGCAATGGGTTTGAAAGAAATACACCCGTCACTTCCCAATTCAATTCCACCAGGATTTTCTCTCTTTAATCTTATTCCCAATTCTCAAAACATCCAAAAACTTCACAAAGACAATATATTTCGATAACTTTAACCTTGTGGAGTTTTGTTGGAAGAACTGAAGGGGTAGACGCAAAAAATCTCAACAAACGAGTCAGTGACTTTTTTAATAAAAGAACAGGAGGAGATTATTCAGCCTCTTGAGCCTGTTCTGCCATTCAATTAGATCATGTACAAAACTGAGGTCCATAAGAAGCGATTTATTTTGAAAGCTTTCTGGATATGACTTTAATCCTGTAATTTTAAAAAGTTTTTGTCCTGTTGCTATCAATTGCAAGTATCTACTCATTTAGCTACAGTCCTCCCATTGAGAAAGTCTTAATTTTGAGTTGTGTTTCATTCAATACTTTTCATTGTTGGGTTTTAAGAGACAAAATAAAAAGTTTTCATCAAAAATATATAGTTTTGGTTTCCCAACTTTGGTCCAAGTCATTTCAGAATTTTTATTTTACTTTACAGTTTATATCTCAATATTGTTCATAAGTGTCACACACAACATGAGGAAGACAGGAACATTTTCACAAGTGGCCTGAAACTGTGATCACTTGCCTCCCTTCCCAGCATCAGTTCCAAAAAGATGCAGCCTGTCAATGATGGAGCACAGAATGCCGAGACCTGAGACTAACCTTTCCAAATCCTGGCTGGGTTTGTGCCCACAATTATATTCCCACTCACAGCTTTAGATTGTCAACTCTCCAGGATTGCCCTGATATGTCCAGGAAATAAAGATAAAGTTCCTGGATAAAACCTTGGAAGAAAATTACAGGAGCATATAAGAAAATAATTCTCCTTTGCTCCAGGTTTTGTGGTTGAACACATTTGTTCATTAGTTAGAGACAGAAAATACATTGAGAGTCCAATTATGATCCAATCTGGGAATTTAAAGACTGGTGGCTTTCCAATTGGCTGCTGGTGTGATGAGGAAGGATGAGTCAGGAGACCAATGATGGAAGGTGAGTAGTGGGGGAGGGGGACTGCAACATAAATAATATGACAAAGTTCCCTCGGGGATCCATTCAATCAGAATTGGCAACCGTAACAGAGTAGCCAAAGGCTGAAGGCACCAGGTTGGGGGCAGGGGTGAGAGTGGAGTTGAGGCCACAAATAAATATTATCAAATGGCAGAATAGGCTTGAGGGGCTGAATGGCCTAATTTAGCTCCTAATTCCTATGTCCCATTGGATCCTGCTGATGAAAGACAGCATTCACTGAGACTACTGGGTGTGAAATCACAGACATGTTCCCACCATTTCCTATCCAAGTGCCAAGCAATGGGCGGACTAGGATTTTTGGAACCAACGTTCTTCAGAATCACAAACCTGCCTCTCCACTGATGTTCAAATATTAACACTGTATTCTTATCCCATGTGTCCCAACCTACCTGCCACACAATTCCCAAGACATCTATGTTGGCTGTGTCTTGACTTATAGTTGTGGTTTCTTTCTTTCTTTGTTTCCCACTCTTTCATAAAAAACTTTAAATACATGTAAAAATGTAAACATCTCAGAGCCATTAAATTAATACACAGCCTTAAAGGGGAAGTGTATTTGAGAAATAATTCTAAATATTAATACAGGTGCAGAATAAGGTGACTCAGTCCTCCCTTGTGGTGTGTATTGGTTGGACAGTTGGGGAGAAGGACATACTGGGGGCTGCATGGACATTTAGCACCGAGCACTGGCAGTGAGAATCTTTTTCTGGCAAACAGACTGTGAGGGCCCTCTTAAAGAATCCAGAAAGTTCATTTTAACCAAACCAACTCGACAGGAAATTAAACTAGTTTAAAACCTGGGGTCTGACACTGTATGGTTCAAATGTACATCCTACTGAAGTTTCAAAGGAAGAGGGGCTTTGGTGTGTTGTATGAAAGAATATAATGAACATCAGACATGGTGTGGTCAATTTCCCTTTCACCAGGTTAGGCCAAAATGACATCCCAACATTAAATCGTCATAAAAAGTAGGAACAGAAAGACACAAAGGCTTCCCTTCATATTTAAAATTATCTAACAATTCTGACACATTCTCCATTAGTTAGTAAGGAGCTTGGTGTCGGCTCCCTCAAGTGTTTCATTTAGTTTTAATTCTTCATCCCCTCCCTCCACACATAGTCAGTGCTAAAGCAGCCCTCACAGCCCCTCCCCAGGTCTCAGAACCACTCCTCTGAGTCCGACTCCTTCGCAAAGATCTTCTTGCACATGGCAGAGTTCTCGTGGTGGAGAGGGAATTCCGATCCAGCCACCAGCATTTTCCTTCCTTTCCGAGATACATACGATTTTCCTGATGGCAAGCTTTCATATTTGGTCACATATTGCCTGTAAAATTAAATGTGGGTTAACAGCTCCTCAGTATCCACGTTTCAGATGATCAAGTACTCAATGCTGTAAGATTTTCAAACAGGCCAATACATTCTGGATGGATGTGACATCCACTGTAATTGTCATAGTTAGTACAGCATAGTCATTAGCCAGGTTGGACCAAACTACTGCAGATGCTGGAATCTGTACTGAAAACAAAAACTGCTACAAATCACAGCAAGTCAACTTATGTTTCCAGCTGAGATGATTTTTCATCAGAGGTAATGATCAACTCTGATGAAGAGTAATCTAGACTTGAAATGTTCACTTGCTCTCTCTCAATAGAAGTTAGCCATTTGGCCCATCATGTCTGTGCCATCTCTTTTTGTGAACAATTCATTTAGCCCCTGTTCTTTCACCATATTCCTGAAAATTTTCTCCTTCACATATTCATTCAATACTCTTTTTGAAAGTTACGATTTAATCTGTTTACACCACCCTTTCAGGAAATGCAATTGAAATTCTAACCAATACCTCTGTAAAATGATTGTAATTATTTTACTTTACACTACATTTTCCTAACTGCCTGAAATATATTTAGATTTAGGGTGTAGTTTTGTTCACTGAGCTGTAGGTTTAATATCCAGATGTTTCATTACCTGGTTAGGTAACATCATCAGTGGTGACCTCCAAGTGAAGCGAAGCTGTTGTCTCCTGCTTTCTATTTATATCTTTCTGCTGGATGGGGTTCCTGGGGTTTGTGGTGATGTCATTTCCTGTTCGTTTTCTGAGGGGTTGATAGATGGTATCTAGATCTATGTGTTTGTTTATGGCGTTGTGGTTGGAGTGCCAGACCTTTAGGAATTCTCTGGCATGTCTTTGCTTAGCCTGTCCCAGGATAGATGTGTTGTCCCAGTCAAAATGGTAGTTTTTTTTCATCCGTGTGTAGGGCTACAAGGGAGAGAAGGTTGTGTCTTTTTGTGGCTAGCTGGTGTTCGTGTATCCTGGTGGCTAACTTTCTTCCTGTTTGTCCTACGTAGTGTTTGTGGCAGTCCTTGCATGGAATTTTGTAGATGACATTGGTTTTGTCCATGGGTTGTACTGGGTCTTTTAAGTTTGTTAGGTTTTGTTTGAGAGTGTTGGTGGGTTTGTGTGCTACTAGGATTCTGAGGGGTCTTAGTAGTCTGGCTGTCATTTCTGAAACTTCTTTGATGTATGGTAACGTGGTTAGGGTTTCTGGCTGTGTTTGGTCTTGAGGAATCTGCGCACTGTATTTTTTGAGTATCCGTTCTTCATGAACCCCAGGAACCAGGAGAAAGATATAATTAGAAAACAGGAGACAACAGCTTCGCTTCACTTGGAGGTCGCCACTGATGATGTTACCTAGCCAGGCAATGAAACATCTAGATATCAAACCTACAGCTCAGCGAGCAAACCTACACCCTAAACCTCAACCTGAGCTACAAACCTTCACAAACCTTGCATATATTTAGATTTCTTGCCTTTCTTGCTTGGAGGAACTGGTGCATACAGAGATAGCCACCCACACATAGCAGCTGCCTCTTGGTACTTCAACCAACTGGTTATTACACACACGTAATAAATAGACGACTGGATTATATGAGCCTGGGAATTACACTAAACCTTCATAAAACAGCTGGAACATTAAGCCCATCCATGTGGAATACAGTTTAGGAAGAATGTGAAGGTTATTGTGAGGGTACAGAAGAGATTTACAAGATCAGTTCCAGCGATAAGTGCCACCACTGGACAACCTGGGATGAAGGAGGTGACAGGAAATGTGACAGTGTTTGAAGACATAAACTATTTCCAATGGTTGAAGAGTTGACAGGACATGGATTGAAACTGTTGGAAAAAAATCAGAAGCGACTGGAAAAAAAGGCAGTTTTTTTATGCGTGTGATTAATGTTTGGAAAACATTACCTGACTGGTTGCTGGGTAGAAATTCAATAGGAGTTTTCAAAGATGAATCAGATAAACATTTGAAGGGAGCAGAATTTGTGGGAGAAATGATGTGTACGTGAAACGGGACCATCTGGATTTGACTTAAAAAGACCTGGCTTGGAAACAATGGGCCAAATCTTCCAAATACGACTTTTACCATCTAGAAAGACAAGGGTAGCAATGGGCTGCTTTGTCCAAGGTGGTGTCAGGCTTCTTGAGTATTGTTGGAGCTGTACTCCTCAGGCAGGTGGAGAGTATCCCACTGACTTGTGCTTTGCAGATCGTGGATGGGCTTTGAGAAGTCAGGAGATGAGTTACCAGCCACAGTATTCCTAGCCTCTGGCCTGGTCTTGTAGCCACTGCATTTATATGGTGAGTCCAGTTCAGCCCATGGTTAATGGTCAGCCCCTGAAATGTTGGTTGTGGGGGATTCAGTGATGGAGATACTATTGAATGCTAAGAGGTGGTGGTTAGTTTGTCTCTTATTGGATATGGCCATTTCCTGGCATTTATGTCGTGCAAATGTTAATTGCCACTTGTAAGCCTAAGTCTGGATGTTGTCCATGTTTAAACATGGACTGCTTCAGTATCTGGGGAGTTGTGAACAGTGTGAAACATTGTGCAATCATCAGCAAATATTCCCATTTCTGACCTATTAATTGGAGGGAAGATCAGTTTTGAAGCAGCTGAAGAAGATTGGGCCTAGGACACTACCCTGAGGAACTCCAGCAGAGATGTCCTGGATCTGAGATGACTGACCTCCACCAATGCCAACCGTCTTCCTACATATCAGGTATGACTCAAACTACCAAAGAGTTTTACCCCAATTCCCATTGACTCCAGTTTTGTTAAAGCTCCTTATGCCCCACTCAGTCAAATGCGGCTTTGGTGTCAAGGGCTATCACTCTCCCCTCCACTCTGGAATCTAGCTCTTTTCTCCATGTTTGAACCAGGGCTTTAATTAGATCAGGAGCTGAGTGGCCCTGGCAGAACCCAAACTGGGCATCACTGAGCAGGTTATTGTTTAGCAGCTGCTGCTTAATAGCACTGTTGATGACCTCTTCCATCACTTTACTGATGTTCCAAGAGTAGACTGATGGGGCAGAAATTAGCCAGGCTGGATTTATCCTGCTTTTTGTGTAGAGGACATACCCCATTGTTGGGTAGATGCCGATGTTGTAACCCTTTTGATATATCACATGGAGTGAATCGAATAGGATGAAGACTGGTATCTGTAATGCTGGGCACTACTTGAGGAGGCCGAGATGGATCATCAACTTGGCACTTCTGGCTGAAGATACCAATGAATGCTTCAACCTTGACTTTTGCAATGAGGTGCTGGCTTGTCCACCATTGAGGACGGGGATATTTTGGAGCCAGTTCCTCTAGTAAGTTGCTTAATTATCCACCACCAATCACGACTAGATGTGGCAGAACTGCAGAGGTTATATCTGATCCATTGATTGTAGGATTGCTAAGCTCTATTACTTGCTGCTTATGCTGTTTGGCATGCAAAAAGTCTGATATGTTCACCAGGCTGCCACCTTGTTGTTTAGCTACAGGCCCTGGGATATCCTCCTGTGCTCTTCATTGAATCTGAACCATTCCATGTCACAGTGAGTTCCACATTCTAAGCAGTCTTTCAGTAAAGAGGTTTCTCCAGAAGTTCATAATGGGACTATGTGATATTTAAAGCTCCTACGTTTAGGCTGACCTGACTAGTGGAAACACCTTCTCACAGTATGTACAAACTAAACCTTCCATACTATTAAAGACACTTGAGCAGGCCACCTCTCTCCCTGTCCAGGCAGAATTGATGTATGTCTTACCTGAATGGAAATTCGTCTTTGACCATCTGCATACAGACCAGGAATGGATATTCAGAGAACTTCACAGTGGAGATGAAATCAAGTAGGGCCTCAGTTTCCACACTCACCTCAACACCACTCTTAATGAACAAAGAATCCACTGTGATGTTACCAACGACAACCACTGCACCCCTGGAAGAAAACAAAAGCAAGCCGTTTGAGGCTTTACCCCATCTGTGAACATTAAATCCCAAATCCTGTACTTTTGGGAATCTGATAGCCAGATCATTTCCAATTCCCAACCTCACAACACTGGTTTAATATGCAAAAGTCCTAAACCAGCAAGCTCCACTCTTGTTTGGTGAAGCCAGGAGCTGTTGGTAGTGAGGAACTGGCTGGGGAGTACAACAGAACACAAGATGGTAGTCATCAGCAGTTAGTAGTTGCCTTGTGGGATGGATCAGGCAGGAGAACTGTGGGCCAGCAGCTGCATGTTCTAAGTGAGTGGCCAAGCGTCAGTCAAGAGGTACCTGAACTGCTCTGCTGAATCGATTTGTGCCATCACTTCGGTATCTCAGTTTGAAGAAGCCTTGTTTATATTCCCTTAACACTTTAAGTGAACAACAATATCACACTCTGGCTCCCCACAGCCATGCACTAATGTGTCCCAGACTGTCATGTAATGGCTATGTTAGTAGATGATAATCCAAAGATCTAGACTAGTAATCTAGAGACACGATTTCAAATCACTCCATTGCAGCTGGGGAGCACAAATTTAATTAACAAAAATCTGGAATAAAATGTAAGATCATAGTAAAGGGGAAATGAAACAAAAACAGAAATTGCTGAAGAAACTCAGCAGGTCTGGAAGCATATCTTACTGTCAGACCTGCTGAGTTTCTCCAACAATTTCTGTTTTTGTTTCAGATGTCCACCATCATCAGTTCTTTATTTATATTTTTAAAGGGTAAGCTACTGGATTGTTGTAAAGTCTGGTTTACTAATGTTCTTTAGGGAAGGAAATCTGCCATCCTCACCTTCTTGGCTGTCATGTGACTCGAGGCCCACAGCAATTAACTGCCCTCTGAACTGGCTGAGCAAAGCATTCAGTTTTACCCTTCCATGGCAATTAAGGGTGGGCAATGAAAGCTGGCCCTGAATGCAATACTTATGTCCTATGAATGAATTCAAGGCAAGAGGATGGAATTAAGATACTCATCAAACATGATCTCAGTGAATGGTGGCATTAACTCAATGAGGCTGATTAGCCTCCTCCTTCCTGTCCCAGGTTGTCACAGTAGGTACAGCTGGACAAAAGGCATACAAACCACAGAATGCAAGTTACAGGGAAGACTGTACCTGTTGGTGACGGTGGTTTTAGATTCCTGGTACCACAGGCTGAAATCCATCCCACCGGAGATATCAATGGCCAATCCTCCTTGGAATTCCACTATCGCTTTCAGCCCGGACTGCAGCTGAAAACTCTGAAATTTAAAAAAAGTAAGGCTTCAAGTTCTAAAGGACTCTTTGCTGAAACACTGGATTCCCAGTCTATTTCATAGTCACAGAGATGTACTGCACAGAACCAGACCCTTTGGTCCAACTCATCCACGCTGACCAGATATCCTAAACTAATCTAGTCCCATTTACCAGCACTTAACCCATATCCCTCTAAACCCTTCCTATTCACAGACCCATCCAGATGCCTTTTAAATGTTGTAACTTTATCAGCCTCCACTTCTTCCTCTGGCAGTTCATTCCATACATGCACCACCCTCTGAAAAACCACCCCTTAGGTTCCTTTTAAATTTTTTCTCTCTCACCCCAAACCCATGCCCTCTAGTTTTGTTTTTTGGATTTGCAAAAGAGCAAACTTTCCTCACACAAGTTACATAGAACTTGCAACATCTTTGGACCATTATGTCAGTGTTTGTATTTATCATGTACCTCCTCCCATCCCATTCCATCACAGCCAATCTGTACCTCGTTTTTTCCCTGTCATCTATTTATCCAGTTACCTTTTAAATATATCAATACATTCTCTGAGGGAGTGAGCCCCACATTCTCAGTCCTCTCTGGAGTAACAAAGCTTCTCATGAATTTCCTGATCTATTAACGACTGTTTGTTATTTATGGCTCCTAGTTTTAGGCTACCACCTGCTTGGAATTGTCTTCCCTATATCGACCTGTATTGAAACACATCCTCATTCTGGAGATATCTATCAAGTTAACCCTCAGTCTTCTTGTTACTGGGGAAGAGAGGCCTAGACTAATTGATACTGATAACAATGTCCTCTCAGCTCTGATATTTGCAAATATTTTTTACACTCTCTCTGGTGTCCCTGGTCTCAAGCCATAGTTACATTTAAAAGACAGCTACGTAAATGCATAAGGAAAAAAAAGTACAGGGACAGGATTATAATCAGTAGAATAGGAGAAGGGGTACAGCATAAACAATGGCAAACACCAGTCAGGCTGAGTAATCTGTTTTTGTGTTGGGTGTTCCATGTCATACTTGATTCAAAGCTTAATCACCATCTACCACCTTCAACATTCAGTCTTTCCAGCTCTGATGCATAGTGGTAGCAGTGTGTATCATCTACAGGATTCATTGCAACAACTCACCAAAAATCCTTCAACAGCACCTTCCAAACCTGTGATCTTTACCATCTAGAAGGATGAGGGCAACAAATACTTGGGAACGCTAAGCCACTCACCATTCTGAGTTGGAAATATGTTTTTGTGCCTTCATTGTCATTAGGTCAAAATCCTGGAAGTCCCTTCCTAACATCACTATAGGAGTATTTTTGCAAGATTTGTGAAGGTTTGTAGCTCAGGTTGAGGTTTAGGGTGTAGGTTTGCTCGCTGAGCTGCAGGTTGGATATCCAGATGTTTCATTACCTGGCTAGGTAACATCATCAGTGGTGACCTACAAGTGAAGCGAAGCTGTTGTCTCCTGCTTTCTATTAATATGTTTGTCCTGGATGGGGTTCCTGGGGTTTGTGGTGATGTCATTTCCTGTTCGTTTTCTGAGAGGTTGATAGATGGTATCTAGATCTATGGTTTGTTTATGGCATTGTGGTTGGAGTGCCAGACCTTTAGGAATTCTCTGGCATGTCTTTGCTTAGCCTGTCCCAGGATAGATGTGTTGTCCCAGTCGAAATGGTGGTTTTTTTCATCCATGTGTAGGGCTACAAGGGAGAGAGGGTCGTGTCTTTTTGTCGCTGGCTGGTGTTCGTGTATCCTGGTGGCTAACTTTCTTCTTGTTTGTCCTACGTAGTGTTTGTGGCAGTCCTTGCATGGAATTTTGTAGATGACTTTGGTTTTGTCCATGGATTGTACTGGGTCTTTTAAGTTTGTTAGTTTTTGTTTGAGAGTGTTGGTGGGTTTGTGTGCTACTAGGATTCTGAGGGGTCTTAGTAGTCTGGCTGTCATTTCTGAAACTTCTTTGATGTATGGTAAGGTGGTTAGGGTTTCTAGCTGTGTTTGGTCTACTTGTCGTGGTTTGTTCTTGAGGAATCTGCGGACTATATTTTTTGAGTATCCGTTCTTCTTGAATACGTTGTATAGGTGGTTCTCCTCTGTTTTCCGAAGTTCGTCTGTGCTGCAGTGTGTGATGGCTCATTGGAATAGTGTTCTGATACAGCTTCGTTTGTGTGTGTTGGGATGGTTGCTGGTGTAGTTAAGTATTTGGTCAGTGTTTGTTGGTTTTCTGTATACGCAGGTTTGTAGTTCTCCGTTGTCCTTTCTTATGACTGTGACGTCCAGGAATGCGAGTTTGTTGTCGGTTTCTTCCTCCTTGGTGAACCTTATGCCTGTGAGGGTGTTGTTGATGATGTTAAATGTCTCTTCTATCTTGTTTCGTTTTGTGATGGTAAAGGTGTAATCTACGTAGCGGACCCAGATTTTTGGTTTGATGGTTGGTAGGGCTGTTTGTTGTAGTCTTTGCATTACCGCTTCTGCTATGAATCCTGATAGCGGAGATCCCATGGGTGTGCCGTTGGTTTGTTTGTAGATTATGTTGTTGAAGGTGAAGTGGGTGGTGAGGCACAGGTCCACTAGCTTCGTGATGTTTTCGTTGGTAATGTGATTGATGGTGGTTGGGGTGTGTGTGATGGTCTGTTCTAAAAGTGTGGTGAGTGTTTCCTTTGCCAGGTCGATGTTGTTGGAGGTGAACAGAGCTGTTACGTCGAATGAGATCATTGTTTTGTCTTCCTCTATTTTGGTGTTTTTGATGATTTTTAAGAATTCCTGGGTGGGGTGGATGGAGTGCTGTGACTCTTCTGCTAGGTATTTCAGTCTTGCGTGTAGTTCTTTGGCCAGTCTGTAAGTTGGTGTTCCGGGTAGTGAGACTATGGGTCTGAGGGGGTTTCCTGGTTTATGGATTTTTGGTAGTCCGTAGAATCGTGGGGTGTTGGTCCCATCTGGTTTCACTCTCTGGAATTCCATCTTGTTTAATTGTCCGGAATTGTGTAATTTTCTTAGGAGGTATGTAATTTTGTTTCCTTGTTGTGGGGTCAGGTCTAGCGCCACCTGTTGGTGTCTGCAAGTAGTGCATTGGCTTTCTCCATGTAGTTCCAAGAACCCCATCCAGGACAAACATATAAATAGAAAGCAGGAGACAACAGCTTCGCTTCACTTGGAGGTCACCACTGATGATGTTACCTAGCCAGGTAATGAAACATCTGGATATCAAACCTACAGCTCAGTGAGCAAACTTTCACCCTAAACTATAGGAGTACTTACACAAGATGCAGTGGTTCAAGAAGATACCTCAACACCTTCTTAAAGGCAATTAGGAATGAGCAAAAAATGCTGGTCATATCCCATTGCTAGGATTTCAGCTGATGGTAAGACTGGACAAGGTAGATCCCAGAATGAAATCTGGCTTGGTAGATCATATGTTTATTTATTGTAATTGATTGCCCTCGACTGCCTGGCATAAACCCAGCAGTATAAACATTTCATCCATTAACAGCACAGGCTTGTGGCCAGGGAATTAACTGAAATCATGTGTCTGCTTGGAACTGAGATACTTAGGCCACTGTTCCAAATTACTTTCTGACCTTTTAAAAGAAAATCCTTCACCAAACTGACCAAAATCTATTTTCCTCTATTTTAAATTCCAAATCACAAATGATAATAACATATATGCCTTTATTAAACCACTAATATTTTTGCAAATCATACACAGGATTAACAAAGGAATCTTAATTAAAATTCTACATTCGAGCAATATCAATTAAAAAGAACATTCTAATTAAGATCAAGTAGCCAACACACAAAAATCAAAGCTCTAAACTGTTAAACTCAATGGCTATTTAAAAACCCAGAAGTGAAGGTTGATGGAGATGAGCAGGTACCTGTGCATGATCAACAAGCAGAATAAGGCCTTTGACCACATTCATTGGCTCTCCCGTCGCTGTGAACATCTTGGCCATTAAGTCACTGTAGCCTCGGAAGAAGGTAACTGGTTTAAGCTGGACACCAAACAGTACTGCGGACATTCCAGCCAGTGACTCAAGGTCCCCCTCGCCCTCATCGGCCTTTGCGGCTATAAGAGACTCTAAACCCTGGGCTTCAATCACAACCTGCAGAAAATAAAAATAGCATGAAATTTCAAGTAGCCCTCCTGCAGAGACACCAGCAACCCACCTTTATCCAGGCTGACATTCCCAGGCCAGTACTGAAGCACTGACAGAGGTATAGCCCTGTAAGTCAGACATTAAACCTCACAGGTGAACGCGAAAGATCCCATGACTTTATTTCAAAGAATATCGGGTTGATGACAGCCAGAGAAGTTATCATCATCATAAATAATAGAACGGGCTGATGTCTCTTATTTACATAAAACAAAGTCTGAGGGTTGATAATTCATTCATTCCTGGGGTGTGGGCATCACTGGCTAGCACAGCATTTATTGCTCAGAGAGCAGTTAAGAGTTAACCCCATTGTTGTGGGTCATATGAAGTTGCAGACCAGATAAGGACAGCAGATTTCCTTCCCTGAAGAGCATTATTGAACCAGATGGAGTTTTAAGACAATCAACAATGGCCTCCTGGTCATCATTAGGCCTTTTTTAAAATTCCAGATTTTATTTTTAATTGAGTTCAAATTTTAATCATCTGCCATAGTAGGGTTTGAACCTATGACTGCAGAACATTAATCTGCATGGGAGTGTGGGAATCTGGATTACAGCCCAGTGACATTACCACTACACCACGATCTCTTGCAGAGAGATCTGATGGAGGTCTGTAAAACTATGAAGGAATTCATTAGGATTAGTGTAGAGAAGATGTTTCTAATTATGGGGAGATCAAAAACATCGGGTCTTACAACAAGATGGTCAATATTAAATCCAGTCAGAAATTCAGGAGAAACCTCTACATCCAGAGAGTGGCAACAATGGGGAACTCACTCTAACATTGATCTGGCTGTGCTGCTGCAGGATATTTAGAGTCTGCTCAGGTAATGAAACATTAAATTAAATTAAGAAACATATTAATGTGACTTAGGCATGCCAAGAGACAGCAAGAGAGGGCAAATTCAAATGACATTGTGTCACTTCCTGTGATGGTGTAGACTGTAGCTCATTAGCATCTTGCACAGTTAAAGATTAACCCTTATACTATCCTAGCTGCCACAGTTTGAGGCAAATGGTATTGATGGCTTTATAGGTAAGTTAGAGAAACACAAGGGGAAGCAATAAACAAAAGGTCGGGGCAATGGAGTGAAGTGAAGTCAGTTGGGAGGAGTCTCATGAGGAGTACAAACACTGACAAGGGCCAGTTGGGCCAAAGAGCCAGATTCAGTGATGTAAAATCGATGCCCATTTCTGTAGCAACTCTCACCTCTGCCAGAACTACTTCTGACAAAAAGTCTGGTTCTTAAAGCTCTTTGAACCTTGATTTTAATTCTGTGAAGAGGGCACATTTTGATAGGTTAAAATCTGATCCGTTAACCCTGATTTTCACCCTGTTTGACCGGCTTTCCAGCATTTCCTGTCTTTATGCCGGGAATAGGTACTTAAATGAGTCCAAACGTGTTTTGGACAAAACTTTGCTTGTTCCAATAAGAAAATGATTTAACCAATGAAAGCCTTTGTTACAAAAGAATGATGATTTTGAGTTATAACATACCTGGGTAGCTTGCAGCTCTGTCTCCTGGCTGAAAATAAAGATGTTCATGTTGCTTTTTCTTAGGATGCCGGATCCCGAGTACAGAATGTCCAGACTATAGGTAGATGATGAGTCAGTCCCCTCTGAAAAACAGGAAGATTGCCCCGGTAATTCACCCTGAATGAGCTTGGTGGAGACATGACCCACTTAGCACGAAGCAGCTAGCACCAGGATTTCTTCTGCCTTTCTGCATTCACACTGCACCCCCCTCCCCCCATACTCCCATGACAACCCTTCTCCCGTACACACAAACACCCAAATACATAGATACAATAGGAAACAATGATTCGAATGAACATAAGGAACGGGTTAGGTGAATTGGCCTTAGTGTCCAGGGATGTGCAGGCTAGGTGGATTAGCCATGAGAAATTCAGAATTATAGGGTATGGGAGTGGGTCAGGGTGGGATGCTCTTCTGAGGATCAGTGAGGACTTGATGGGCCAAATGGCCTGCTTCCCCACAGTTGGAATTCTAATTCCATTCTATATCAAACAGAAGTAGCCATTCAGCCCACTGAGCCTGTCCTGCTATCCAGTGCAGTCATGGCTGATTGAATGCTTCAATGCCTTTTACTCACCCCATCTCCATAACCTTGTACACAACTGATAATCAGAAAGGTGTGAATTGCTACATTTAACAGACTCAGAGATTGAGCCTCCAAGTCCCTCAGTGGGGGAGAATTCCAAAGTTTCACTATCCTCAGAGTAAAATTGTTTCTTCTCAGTTCAGACCTAAATCACACCATCACTCCCTATTTTTGAATTGTGTCTCTTGGTTCTAGAGGATCCAACCTGAAGAAATAATTTGCCAATATCCACCTTGTCTATCCCTTTCAGTATTTTGTGGATTTTAATGAGATCACCCCACGTTCTTTGAAATTGTAGAGAATACAGAACCAGTTTGCCCAATCTGTCTGCATGTAGCAGTCCCACCACTCTGGGAACCTTTGTTGCACACCCTCTATGGCAGTAATATCTCCCCTGAGATAAGTAGAATAAGACAGCACACAAAGCTTTTTCTAACATTCCTGCCAACGTTGTATTACTTTGAAAGGTGCTATATGAATGTTGCTGTTGTTGTCATACGTTTCATGTATCCTGAGTAGGCTGATGAGGAGCCAATCTTGGAGAAACGGTCATAGTTGTGGACGACAGTATCTTTTAGAACCTTCCATATCATTTCACTGAGGGATAAAATAGACATGGTTAGGAACATAGCACTGTGATCAATTGCCAGTTGAGGTCTGCTATAATGTGTTTCAATATACAGCAAATTTACTTAGAGATCATAAGACAATGAGACGTAGAAATCAAAGTAGGCCATTCAACCTGTCGAATCTACTCTACCATTCAGACCTTGGCCGATCTGATAATCCTCAACTCCACTTTCTTGCCTTTTCCCCACAACCCTGATTAAAAATTTATCTCAGCCTTGAATATACTTAATGACCCAACTTCTACATCCCTTGGTGGTAAAGAATTCCAAGATTCACTCCCCTCCAAGAGAAGAAACTCCTCCTTATCTCTATCTTAAATGTCTAACCCCTTGTCCTGAGATGATGCTGTCTGGTCCTAGAATCTCCCACAAGGGGAAACAACCTTTCCACATCGACCCTACAGAATCTTGTATGTTTCAATAAGGGCACCCTGGCGTGTTAGTTTCTTACAGCTGTCAAAAGTGGTAAATCATTATTTAAATTTTCATTTTGTTAGTTAAAAATATTGCTGAGAAAAGACATATTTTGTTAAAGATTTTCATCCTGCACATGATAAATTAAACTGTATTTATTTCAATGCAAGAGGCCTAACAGAGAAGGCAGATGAACTCGGGGCCTGGTTAGTAACATGGGACTGCGATATCATAGCAATTACTGAAACGTGGCTCAGGGATGGGCAGGACTGGCAGCTTAATGTTCCAGGATACAAATGCTACAGGAAGGACAGAAAGGGAGGCAAGAGAGGAGGGGCGTGTGGCGTTTTTGATAAGGGATAGCATTACAGCTGTACTGAGGGAGAATATTCCCGGAAATACATCCAGGGAAATTATTTGGGTGGGACTGAGAAATAAGAAAGGGATGATCACCTTATTGGGATTGTATTATAGACCCCATAATAGTCAGAGGGAAATTGAGAAACAAAATTGTAAAGAGATCTCAGTTATCTGTAAGAGTAATTGGGTGGTTATGGTAGGGGATTTTAACTTTCCAAACATAGACTGGACTGCCATAGTGTTAAAGTTTTAGATGGAAAGGAATTTGTTAAGTGTGCACAAGAAATTTTTCTGATTCAATATGTGGATGAACCTACTAGAGAAGGTGCAAAACCTGACCTACTCTTGGGAAATAAGGCAGGGCAAGTGACTGAGGTGTCAGTGGGGGAGAACTTTAGGGCCAGCGACCATAATTCTATTTGTTTTAAAATAGTGATGGAAAAGGACAGACCAGATCTAAAAGCTGAAGTTCTAAATTGGAGGAAGGCTAATTTTGACAGTATTAGGCAAGAACTTTCAAAAGCTGATTGAGGGCAGATTTTCACAGGTAAGGGGACAGCTAGAAAATGGGAAGCTTTCAGAAATGAGATAACAAGAATCCACAGTTAGTATATTCCTGTTAGAGTGAAAGGAAAGGCTAGTAGGTGTAGGGAATGCTGGATGACTAAAGAAATTGAGGGTTTGGTTAAGAAAAAGAAGGAAGCATATGTCAGATATAGACAAGATAGATCGAATGAATCCTTAGAAGAGTATAAAGGCAGTAGGAGTGTACTTAAGAGGGAAATCAGAAGGGCAAAAATGGGACATGAGACAGCTTTGGCAAATAGAGTTAAGGAGAATCCAAAGGGTTTTTACAAATACATTAAGGATGAAGGGGTAACTAGGGAGAGAATAGGGCCCCTCAAAGATCAGCAAGGCGGCCTTTGTGTGGAACCGCAGGAGATGGGGAGATACTAAACGAGTATTTTGCATCAGTGTTTACTGTGGAAAAGGACATGGAAAATATAGAGTGAAGGGAAATAGATGGCGATATCTTGAAAAATGTCTATATATTACAGAGGAGGAAGAGCTGGATGTCTTGAAACACATAAAAGTGAATAAATCCCCAGAACCTGATCAGGTGTACCCTAGAACTCTGTGGGAAGCTAGGGAAGTGATTGCTGGGCACCTTGCTGAAATATTTGTATCATTGATTGTCACAGATGAGGTGCTGGAAGACTGGAGGTTGGCTAACGTAGTGCCACTGTTTAAGAAGGGTGATTAAAAACAAGCCAGGGAACTATAGACCGGGGAGCCTGACATCGGTGGTGCGCAAGTTGTTGGAGGGAATCCTGACGGGCAGGATCTACATGTATTTGGAAAGGCAAGGATTAATTAGGAATAGTCAACATGGCTCTTGCAAGGGAAATCATGTCTCACAAATTTGATTGAGTTTTTTGATGAAGTAACAAAGAAGATTGATGAGGGCAGAGCGGTATACATGATCTATATGGACTTCAGTAAGGCCTTCAACAAGATTCCCCATGGGAGACTGGTTAGCAAGGTTAGGTTTCATGGAATACAGGGAGAACTAGCCATGTGGATGTAGAACTGGCTCAAAGGTAGAAGACAGAGGGTGGTGGTGGTGGGTTGTTTTTCAGACGGGAGGCCTGTGACCAGTGGAGTGCCACATTTGTGGGCGGCACGGTGGCATAGTGGTTAGCATTGCTGCCTCACAGCACCAGAGACCCAGGTTCAATTCCCGCCTCAGGCGATTGACTGTGTGGAGTTTGCACATTCTCCCCGTGTCTGCGTGGGTTTCCTCCGGGTGCTCCGGCTTCCTCCCATAGTCCAAAAATGTACAGGTCAGGTGAATTGGCCATGCTAAATTGCCCGTAGTGTTAGGTGAAGGGGTAAATGTAGAGGACTGGGCGCGTTGCGCTTCAGTGGGTCGGTGTGGACTCGTTGGGCCGAAGTGCCTGTTTCTACACTGTAAGTAATCTAATTTGGATGTGTGCAAAAGAGGTATAGTTAGTACTTTTGCAGATGACACCAAAATTGGAGGTGTAGTGGACAGCGAAGTGGGTTATCTCAGCGTACAATGGAATCTTGATCAGATGGGCCAATGGGCTCAGAAATGGCAGATGGAGATTAATTTAGTTAAATGTGAGGTGCTGCATTTTGGGAAAGCAAATCTTAGCAGGACTTATACCCTTAATGGTAAGGTCCTAGGGAGTGTTGCTGAACAAAGAGACTTTAGAGTGCAGGTTCATAGCTCCTTGAAAGTGGAGTCGCAGGTAGATAGGATAGTGAAGAAGGCAGCTAGTATGCTTTCCTTTATTGGTCAGAGTATTGAGTAGAGGAGTTGGGAGGTCATGTTGCAGCTGTACAGGACATTAGTTAGGCCACTGTTGGAATATTGTGTGCAATTCTGGTCTCCTTCCTATCAGAAGAATGTTGTGAAACTTGAAAGGATTCAGAGAAGATTTACAAGGATGTTGCCAAGGTTGGAGGATTTGAGCTATCGTTAGAGGTTAAATAGGCTGGGGATGTTTTCCCTGGAGTGTTGGAGGCTTAGGGATGACCTTATAGAGGTTTATAAAATCATGAGGGACATGGATAGGATAAATTGACAAAGTCTCTTCCCTGAGCTGGAGGAATCCAGAACTAGAGGACATAGATTTAGGGTGAGAGGGCAAAGATATAAAAGAGACCTAAAAGGCAACTTTTTCACACAGTGGGTGGTGTGTGTATGGAATGAGCTGCCAGATGAAGTGGTGGAGGCTGGTACAATTGCAACGTTTAAGAAGCATTTGGATGGGTATATGAATAGGAAGGGTTTGGAGGGATATGGGTCGGGTGCTGGCAGGAGGGACTAGATTGGGTTGGGATATCTGGTTGGCATGGATGATTTGAACCGAACGGTCTGTTTCCGTGCTGTACATCTGTATGACTCAATGACTCTATACAAACAATTCACAAGAAATACCAATGTAAGGGGGAAGGATTTGTTATACCATATGAACACAGATTGTTGATTGGTTGCCAAGTTTTGGAGACCTTTTATTTACTCGTGAGATGTGGGTGTCACTGGCTGGGCCAGCATTTATTGCTCATCCTTAGTTACCCTTGAGAAGGTGGTGGTGAGCTGACCTTTTGAACTGCTGCAGTTAATCAGACGAAGGTCAACCATATATGCCCTAAGGGAGAGAATTCTAGGATTTTGCCCTGGAGACATTGAAGGAACTGTGGTATATAACAGTGATATTTTTGCTGAAATGATGTGGTTGCTCAGCGCCAAGGACCCTGGTTCGATTTCACTCTTAGGCGACTCTTTATGTGGAGTTTTGTCCCACAGTCCAAAGATGTGCAGCTTAGGTGGATTGGCCATACTAAATTGCCAAAAGTGTCCAGGGATGTGCAGACTAGATGATTAGCCATGGGAAATGCAGGGTTATAGGGACAGGGGAGGGGGTGAGTGTGGGTGGGATGCTGTTTGGAGAGTCAATGTGGACTCAATGGGCCAAATGGTCTGCTTCTGCACTCCAGGGATTCTATGTATCTATGATATTTCCAAGTCAGATGGTGAGTGTCTTAGAGGGGAACTTGCAGGGGGTGATGTTCCCATGTATCTGCTGCCCTTTTCCTTTCAGATGGAAGTGATCATGGATTTGGAAGGTGCTGTCTAAGAAGCGTTTGTGAATTTCGGCAGTGCATCTTTTACATGGTACAAACGACTGCTGCTGAATAGTAATTCTAGTCACAGAAATTAGAACACAGAAGGAGTCCACTTGGCCTATCTTGAACATATTAGCACTTTGAAAGCTTTATCTAATTCCCCGCTCTTTCCCTGTAAACCTGCATTTCTATTCCTTTGTAAACACTAATCCAGTTGAGCCTTTTGGAAATTGAATCTGTTTTCAGGTGGCAGGCTCTAAATAACAACAACCTGCTGCACCTGACACTTCTATTCATCTACCCTCAGAATTACACTGGCAATTCCCTTACATCTGTTTTATAATAGAACACAATGTACACATGACAGCAAAGGTCCTAATTACCTGCCAGGAAGTTTAAATCGCAGAATATCCTGAATCTTCGAGAGCAGGTATTTGCTCATTTCAGTTGGTAGCTCTCCAATGGAGAGCAGAATGTTTTTAACCTCCATGTATGATGGGTTGTTGTTGAAGATAATGTCAGCGGCGGATGTCCGCACAGTCTTCTCATGTGTCCTTCGGTTCTGATGATAGATCCTGTTCATTGTCTTCCTCACCTGGTCAGACACAAACCAGAGGATTTGAGTTCCAGGAATGTGGAATGCATCTGTTCAAAGTTAATCAGTGAGGCAATGTAACAAGCTACCGACCGGAGCATAGACACTGGGCCAAGTTCACTCTAGATACCTTCTAATCAACCTGGTCAGAGATGGTATTACACAGTTCTGGAGCAGATAGGGCTTGAACACAGACCTCCTGGCTCAGAAGTCAGGACACTGCCACTGTGCCACAAGGCCAGGGGAGCAATATCTGGTGTACTGGTCATAAATTTGTCAGTCAATCAACATCCCCATAAAGAATTATCTGGCACAAAAGCAAAATTTACTGGAGATGTCTGGAAACTTGTAATAAAAACAGCAAGTGGGTCTGGCAGCATCTGCGGTGAGAGGAGGATAGTTAATGTTCAGGTCTATGATCCTTCTTCAGAACTGGAAACATCAGAGACAGAATAGGTTTTAATAAAGCGTGGGGACAGAGAATGAAAGGGAGGAGAAGAACAAAAAGGAGGGTTTATAATAGGATGGAAGGCAGGAGGAAAGCAAAAGGGGTGACATTGCGAGGCAAGAGAAGATGGTGATGGGACCAGTAAAGTGCAAAACCTGAGCCTAGAGAAGGTGCGAATGACATCATTACCAACAGCACTCCTGTATCAATGAAGGAAATATTGTTACTTTGTGTTGATTGAACTCTGTGTTGAATCTGGAGGATGGGAAGCTGAGGAGCTGTTTCTCAAGTTTCTGTGAGTTTCATTGGAACAGAGCGGGAGGTCAAGATCAGAGAGACCAGAGTGGGAAAAGGATGGAAGTTTTTATAGCTGAAGTTTGGGGATAAGCTGGCAGACTGAACCATGCTAACTCCCAACCTGTAGAGGTGGCCAGCAGTGACTATGAAACTGAAAGAAGTATTGGCAAATCAACATTTCAAAGTGTTTGGGAGGGACTTTGGATGCCACCACTAAAACTATCATCTCCTTTCCCCTCCCACCTGCATCCATGGGCTGAAGTAGTAATGTCACTATACAAGCAATCCAGAGCCGTGGGCTAATGTTCAGGCAATTTTGGTTCAAATCCCACTGTGGTATAGAGTGAAATTAATTCAAAATGCCTAATAAACATGTAGCCATTATTATAAAAACCCCTCGAGTGAAGAAAAACTGCTTTCCTTACCCAGTCTGACCTACATGTGACTCAGACACAGAACAATGTGATTGACTCTTAACTATACCGAGGGATAATTAGGGATTGTCCAACCAGTGATGCCAACATTCAATGAATGAATAATTAAAAACAAATTCTGAAAACAGTGTTCCCCCTTCAGTATCCTGTTTCAGACTTCTGGCATCTCCTTCCCTTCCCTCATTTCCTTCCTGTGCAAACACAGAAGAGGGAACACCTTCACTTTTATATTCTCTCCTCCTATGTTATATAGGGACCCCAAACACTGCCTTACACCCTATCGTAGACCTTTCCTTCTGTTCTTTCTTTCCATCCCTGTCTTTCTGTATCTCCGCCCTCATCTAAAATCTCTTATATTGCTAGTGTTTACCAGTTCTGATGAAAAACCATCGATCTGAAATGTTAACTCTGTTTCTCTCTCCACAGATGCTGCTGGACCCGAGTACTTCCAGCATTTTCTCTTGGTATTGCAAATTATCTACTCATTATTACATTGTCATGTGTGGAAACATTCACATTTGTGCAATTTTATTTTTTGCAATTTTTCCATTTGATTTGATTTGATTTATTGTCACATGTACTTAGGTACAGTGAAAAGCTTTGTTTTGCGTGCAGTACAGGTAGATCACACCAGTCAAAGTGCATCAGGGGAAAAGAACAGAGTGAGGAATTCAATGTTATGGCTGCAGAGAAGGTGGACAGAGAGTGAGATCAACATTTCAACTTGCTAAGGTAGATTACATTTATCTGCTGTTCTTTTGCGACAAGTATAATGAGAAGTTTGTGCCCAAGCAGGTTTGCATACAGATTTGTTGATAGGAACCTTAGCTTTTATAAAGTAATTTTTAGTGCTGTTACTGGGTGGGAGAGTGGGACCAATTGGGTAGCTCTTTCAAGGAACAGGTACAGACACAACAGGCTGAATAGTCTCCCTCTGGACCGTATGATTCGATGAGTCCATAATAATGACATGTCATTTCACCTCCTCTGTGATGTATACTCGTTCATATTTCTGGATAGTCGAGACAGCGATATTACTGATGGGTCCAGTTCCAGACTCTGCGTGCTTCAGTAAAATAGGAATAGCATCAGGGAGAAGAGAATTCTTCAAAGATAAGATGTACATCTCAATATCAGATTCCTTTTTTGCTGATTCTGCACCATTAAGGATAATTTCTTTCGCTTTGATCACAGCCTGAAAGAGAAAGGAATAATATTGGGCACAGGAATGTTAAAAAAAAATCCAAGTTACTAATGCTCCTTGTGCCATTTCTCCACCAGTGGCAGCTGTGCCTTCAGCTACCTGGGTCCCAAAATTCTTCAATCCCCTCCCTAAACCTGTCTACCTCCCTACCTAACCCCCACCTTTAAGATAATATTTAAATCTTATAATCGTTGCTCCTTAGTGGGTTTGTGTGTCATGTTGTACCTGCCAACACTCATGTGAAACACAATAAATGTAAGTTGTTGTTGATACAGCAGGTAGGATTAAAGTATTTGGGAGGTGGTTATCTCAGTCCTCTAGATTGCTAGTGACACCAACAGAATGGGTTCAATTCCCACACTGGCTGAGGTTACCATGAAGATATCTCCTTCACAACATCACCCCTCGCCTGAGGTGTGCTGACCCTCAGGTAAAATCACCACTGGTGGTGTCTCTCTAATGATAGAGTGGTCCTCTGGAACGACAGCAACGTTACCTTTGCCTAAGGTCAATTACTGAATGGCAGCCTTGTCAACAGACTTTAAAATGCCCAACCTTATCATAAAAAGGTACATTATTTAAAGCCCAAGTCAATGACCTTATTGCTGCTGGGCATTTGTTTTTTAGACTATGAATGGCTGGAATAAGGAAGTGTTGCACTGTCAAAAGGGTCAGTGGATGAGGGATTACACTGAGGCCCTATCTGCCTGTTTAGGTGAATCTAAAAGATTCTGTAGCATTCCTTTGAAGCAGAACAGGGGTGTTCTCCCTGATGTCCTGGCCAGTAATAATTTATTCAGTCAACATCTTAGATGGATTATATGGTTATTTACCACTGTTCTGTTTGTGGGATCTTGCTGTGTGCAAATTGGCTGCTGTGTTTCCTATTTTAGAACAAATACTGGACCTCAAAGATATCTCATTGGCTTTAAAGCTCTTTGAAATCTTCCCCTAAGGTAGTGAAAAATGCTCTATAAATGTAATTTCTTTCATTTTGTAGCTCGAACATCCCAGCAATGAAACCTGGAGGGGAATGGCTACATTTGAGTGGCATTCAAAGATGTGATTCAAATTTACCCTCTTTCAGGTGGGCTACAGAGAAATGGGCTTCTTGTCCAGTGATTTCCTGCCAATTGCTCAATCCAGCTCCTACTTGATTCCCAATGTATATACAACATTACCATCAATGTAGCATTCCCAATTCTAAGACCGAGAGGTAAGACTATCAGGAAAGACATCGACTAATTTATCTAGAAAACACAAAGTTGGAGACTATTGAGGTTTCTAAAATTACAGAATGTTTTCACGGATTAGACTTGAGAGAGGACAGAATGTACATGGCCTTGATAAGGCAGGCTTGGGTGAAGGTACCAGTGAATAGAGGACAGTATTCAATACTGCAGTGATGGGAACAATGTCAGCCAGGTGGACCTCATAGAATAGGAGTTCCCTGCTTGGAGCTGTTAACCTGGTTTGATCAAGGAGTCTTGGATGACAGATATAAACAGGAGTGTCAAGAGATCTGTTCACTTTAGAAGCTGGCTCTGTGCTAACTGGGTCAGTGACATTTACTGTGCACATGTAAATAAAGGGTGACTTGGTTTACCAGCCTTTGTGGAGTTATTTCAAATACTAAAAGTAAAAGTGTTGATTAGACAGAGAACAGTATACACTGAGGCTGAACGAGATAAATTCTTGATCAGTTGGGGAAGCAAGGGTTATATGGAAAATGCAGAATGTTGATGTGAGGAATGTCAGATCAGCCACGATCCTATTGAATAGTGGAGCAGCTCGAGGGACCGAATGGCCTGCTTCCACTCCTATTTCTTATCGTTTTACGTTCCTGGTCAGACTTCACCCCAACAATGCTGATTACCTATTCCTGTACATATTTACAGATATATGTAGATGTGTTTACCCCCAATCAAATACTCATCCTGTTATCAAATAACATCTCACCATCAGTTATTCCCTACTTCCATTTGTGTCAGGCATCTTTGCCAGACCAGACTAGGCAATAACCAGGAGCTGCACTGGGACATTTCGTTACTATATTCCCGCCATGGGGATGGTTTCCCATGGTAGATTGGAAAATAGATACAGCAGCAAGCAGTCAATGAGGATATCTGAAGACCTCAATGTGGGGAATTTATCCCAAAGTCTGGAAGTTGCCAGCTCCATGGAGGTGGGATGGTCCTAATAAAACCAGAAGAAACTTCTTTATTGGGGGATGGTCTGGGGGGGGTGATGGGTTGATTGGTGGTGGTGAGGTGGAGGTGGGAGAATAAGGGGCATTTTTGGAAATTTCCAACTCACTCCTATAAGGCATGGTCACTGATCCGTACAAATATGTTTACAGGAAAACTCCACAGACAGGACAGAGAAAGGAATAAAAAGATATGGTGATATGAAAATATGAAGAGGAGTGGGAGAAGGTTCATTTGAAGTGTAAATGCTGGCACTGAGGAGTTGGGCTGAATGGCCTCTTTCTGTGCTGTAGGTTGAATAGAATTCTATATAAACGAAAGGCGGCAGACTAACTAGTTGTACCTGTACTCACCGGCAGTTCACACTGTCCTTTCTGGCAGAACTTCCTGATGAGTGCCCCGATGATAATCACAACTGTTTCTCGGATATCATTGCTCTTGATTTTTCCATTAAGTTTAGCCTGTGACAGACCAGGGACAAGAAAACCTCTTGGTGTGAAAAGCAGAGATAGTTATCATAAAAGAAAGACTGGGTGGAAGCAAACATATAACAATTAATAGCACATTAGCATGGTTCAGATTGTTATCATGGAACAAAACTTACAAGACCAAGTCTCCTACCAGTAATGGTGTATAAGGTCATGGTTCTTAAAGGGTTAATGTTCATGCCACATTGGCTCCACCTATTCTACTGAAGTCACACACAGTCTAAGGGTGGAATCAAGGGTTCTATTCTCACTTTCAGAGGGAGCAGATGTATCTGTACCAGCTGCTTAAGGTTCTAGAAATTCTGCAGGACCAAATGTACTTACTGCTATCAAGCAACAAAACTTCTTGTTATCTGAGAACAGTGCCTCTTCTGTAGGCACTCTACATTGTTGTATCCTCTACCAATAACCACTGGATAGACCCGAGAGAAAACAAAACCAAAGCGGGGGTAAAATCTCAAACAACTATAATCTGGTAAAGGTGGCAAATACCACAAGGTGGCAGCAGTGGTCATCTACCACAAGTAAAACTTGGAAACAATGTCACTGGTCCAATCTGTGAGTTCCGTATTAATGTATGCAAGACCACTTCAGTCAGTACGGTCAGTTTCAAGTTTCACTTCCTGTAGTTGTTAAAGTGAGTGTTGCTTATCGATCCAAGTTTTACTTTGTGAGAAACATGGTTGAACACCATAGAAGGCCCTCAGACTGACAAACATTATTATTCACAATGACCCCCTCCCGTGCTTGGAATTACCCTGAGCATCTCACAGCCTTAGAACTTCCTTCGAAAAATATATTTCTTCAATATTCTGGAAATCTGGAAATGACATATCATTAATTCCTTCCCTAATAATAACATGGGTATACCCACACCACAAGGACTGCAGCTATTCAGGAAGGTGGCTCCATAATACCTTCTCAAGGGACAAACAACCAGGAATGGGCAATAAATGCCAATCCAACCAGTGACTCTCCTGTCCATGAATGACTGAAAGATTTGCCCACTTGGCTTTCTCCCCTTCATACCCTTTGATATCTCTTTGATGGAGACCCAATGGCTGCCCTGTATCTGCATATCTCCAAATAACATGTATTAATCTTATCGAGTCTGTAAATTGGAAAGTGAAGGTTAAAGCTCTCCCTTTCCCAAGTCAGTGTTTGGTCATTCACCCCCTTGGAGCAGGCTGGGCGTGAGTAGTTGGCATTCCCACCCTTGGGTAAAGTCTTCATGTTTGGACATTTGGTGACAATCATCCTTAATGACTCAGAGCCAGAGCTCCCAATCCCTGAATGCTTCCTACTGTAAAGAGAATCATGTGTGGCTGTACCTCAGTGATAGGACTCAAGTTGTTTTTTATATCTCTTTTACTCTTTGCTGGCCTTCTGATATTCTGGGGCTTGTTTCTCAAGCTTACTGAATCTACTGCTCATCCAAAAAGTCACAGGCATTGCTTTGTATTCTTTAACAATGTCATTGGCAGCAATAAAGATCCTCACATAATGCTGGCCCTGCTCTACCGATGCAGAATGACCATAAGAGTAATGCACAGTGCTACTATTCTCAGGAATTCACCCCAATAAGAGTCAATGCATTAGGACAGGAAGAGGACATAACTAAAAAAAGTACAATTTTTAAAAACCATGTCAGTGTTGCAATATCTCATTTCTCAGACTGAAATACTCACCATTAACGCTTTCAGTAATTCCTCAGTGGGGTGAGAAGCAAAGCCACAAGCATACAGAAACCTTTCCTGTAAGATGGTGCTACTGTCATTTCCAAAATCTAAGAACTCCAGCATCGCTGCCAATGAAGCTGAGGTCTGAGCTGAAGTCACAGCATCAACTAGCTGTGGACTGGGACAGAAAGATTGAATAGTAATTGGATGAGTGCAATTGATCACAGATCTGAGGAGCAAACATCAAGTTCCAAAGTTCCAACTTTACATTGAGTAATCGCTTCTACCCTGTCCACGGTCACAGAGATGTTACTCTGTATTAAGGAACTATCCAGCTCAAACTTAAGAAATATTCAACTATTCAACACAGACAAATCAATTCATCACCTCACTAACCAATCATCAACTTGTTGCCCTAGTTGCATAAACAACCGTATGTTGGTAAAGGTGGCAAATACCACAAGGTGCCAGCAGTGGACATCTGGGTAAATACCACTATTAAAACTTAGAAACAATGGCACTAGTTCAAACTGTGCATTCCATGTTAATATACGCAAGGCAAGTTCAACTAGTTTCACTTACTATTTTCACTAGCATATCTTATTTTAAGACAATTAACTGATGGGTAACAGTCCCCTTAGTCCACAAACTAAAGGATGCTAAACTTTGATTCAAAGCACCTCTTGTCCTGTGAATGGGTTTACTCCCAATTTTTGTGCTGAATAGTGGCAATCTGCTGTTATAACTTTCTCATTTAGACCATTTGACTTCAATCCTAGGGGTTATTGTTGGAATGGGGAGGTTGCCGGGTGGGGGGGGGCATATGAAAGAGATGAAGAGAATGATTCAGTTACTACCTGTAATTATGTTTGTTAGCTTTACGCCTTTGTAATCAGTTTAAAATTAAACAAAGAATTGCAGCTGTTGGAAAACAGACAAAAACAGAAATTGCTGGAGATACACAGCATGTCTGGCAGCATCCATGGAGAGAGAAAACAGAGTTCTTTCCAGTCCAGTATGAGTCTTCTTCAGAACAGGAAGAAGGGAAGCTAGCTAGGTGATAATGGGAACCATGTGTAGATGAAAATGGGTTTGGCTGTGCTAAAAGCAGCCCATGTCATTAGAGGCCTGGGGGTGTGGGGGTGGATGAAGGACATGAAAGAAGATGCTCAGGTGCCAAAATTATTGCATTCAACATTGAGTCCTGATGGCTGCAGAGTCCTGCATGGGTCACTGGACTTGAAAAATTAACTCTGCTTTCTCTCCAGAGATGCTGCCAGACCTGCTGAGTTTCTCCAGCAATTTCTATTTTAATCAGAGTCTCACTGATTTTCAAGAAAGACAACGTTTCTCCACTACTTTCTTGTCTTTAATGATGATCCTTATTATCTGCCTCCTTCTTGTCTTGTATGGCCTTGGCAAACTAACTCAGCAAGTCCATCCTCAAAATCCTAAATTGTCTTAGACCAGCGAGTGAGAGTGTGACTCACAGTGTGCTGTCCTTCTCACTTCTCAGGACTTTCAGGATATCTTCCTTCTTGGCTTTTCTCAAAGCTTGAACCAGCAATAGGAAACTCCTGGTGGCAGAGGCTTTTGCAAGATTCTTAGGCTCTAGTTCCTCCCGTATGGTCTTCCAATATTCAATAAGCTACCAACAGAGAGAGAGAAATACAAAATTAATCCTTATCGGGCACAGTTTATCCTGTCCATAATGGCAGTCCATCATCTAAAATGATATCAAGACCTTCCAATTCATGAGAGCAGCACTGAGAGACAGAGAATGGTGAGAGAGAGAAAGACAGGACAGCTGCTGTCCCCAGTTGACTGACTGAGAACTGATGGCCTGAATACAGGACAGCCAGTGTGGCTAAGGCAAGGCTCCAAAGCTGTTCTGAAAAGAAACATCTTACTTCTCCCGCACCCATCCAGTGAAAGAGTATCCTTAATATGAAGGGACTGCCAATTAAAATTCAGCTCATGGCTAAATGGCCCATAGAGTCCAGGCTGGGGGGGTTAGCCATGGGAAAGGCAGGGTCACAGGGATAGGGTAGGGTGGATCTGGTTGGGATGCTGTTTGGAGGGGCAGTGTAAACTCGATAGGCTGAATGGCCTGCTTCCACACTGTGGGGATTATATGATTCTATGAATTGAAAATGCTTGTTTTTTTGATGCTGGTAGCAAAATATGGAAAACTGTTCCTCAGGTCTAATTCAACGTGCAAAATTAAATCTCAAACATGACCAAGATAACATTTTAAAGTTTTGACTACTTACTGAAGGGCAACGTTTGCATGTTACTTTGACTGCTGCCGAGGTCAAGGGGATGGACACATACTCAGGATTCACAGAATTAACAACACTGCTAATTTGCTCTGCCTGGATTTGTTTAGGTCCAGTCTTTGTCAACTGAAATTCCAACCTCTGTCTAAAAGTGAAGGAAAGAGTTTTCATGTTAGGTGTCTTCCACACTCAGTTCAGTTTCCTGCAGATATCCACCATGCTGCTTTATTTGACAGGCATATTCATGTTTTTCTTCATTTCAATGTAAAAAGACGGGGTTTAGAAATGGCATTTCCATTTATTGACTACAAGCGATAATATTGAAATAATTAATCTTGGTCTCCCTTTCTCAAGTTCCAGTGTTGTAATGATAAAACCCTATAAGTGAATTCTGGTACATGTTTAACTACTGTACATTTTTCACATTGCAACCATGACATCACTTTCAATAATTATTTAATTGGCTGTAAAGTTCTTTGGGATACCCTAGGTTTGAGAAAGGCACTGCATAAATGCAAGTCTCCCCTTTGTCCAAGTATCAACATTTTGAACTCACTTTGATAAAACTTTGGCTGCCAGTTCTCGCCGTAGATTGAGTGAAACCAGGATATGTTCCTCAGACAGTACTGAATGAATGAGATTCTTCTCCAATAGATAAATGCTAGCTGATGTTGATGTTGTATTGACTCCTAATACCTAAAAAAATTCAAGTCAGTATTAAAATACATAATGGTACAATATCCTTTCACTCTCTCACCCGGAATACAGCTTTTCACATTACAGTCAGCGGCTCTCATTGTAAATAGGTGACTGATGTTGATCCCTCAAAGTCACAACCCTTAACTAAAACTAAGGGCTAATCACAGTTGGACAAAAAATGCAATTTCCAGGACTCTTGTGATGCAGTAGCAATGCTCCTACCTCTGCACTCAAAGGCCCAAGTTCAAGACCTACCTGACCTGGAGGTGTGTCATAGCATGTCAGAACTGGTTGGTTGAAAATAATTAAAAGTGAAAATAAGTTGTTTTTCATCCAATGTAATACCAGTAGCAAACAAGAAGCAGGAATCATTTCCTTTGCCATTAATCAAAGTTGCGTATGATACGTTATTAAATCATATATAGGAATTAATTAATTTCAAAATAAAGGAAGTGTAATTTTCTTCTTTCATGCTCACCCCTTCATTAGCTCCTGCCTTATTTGTCCCACTTCATGCAAATTTCCCCTTATTTCTGAGTTGCCAATCAATATAAACCATGTCAGCCATCTCCCTTTTCAGCATCAAGCTCATCTCAATATGATCCTACGCAGTAAGCAATATACACGATGTACACATTCATGCATATACACATAATGATGCCGTGGAAGCTCTTGTTGTTTCTTATAAAATTAACCAGATGTTATATGAAATGTAAGATCTAACTAATCTCACCTTCTCCTGTCTAAGTGAATAAGAAGGTATATGGGATACTTGCCTTTATTAGTCAAGACGTTTAGAATAGTGAGATGATAGATGATTTTTGCAGGCACAAAGGGCCTCTTTCAGTGCTGTAAAAAAAAACTCTAGCAAGTTCAGCACAGAATTGATGGGCTAACGGGCCATTTCTGTGCCGTAGAACCTTTGCGCATGTAAACTCAATCAGTCCCAAGCTTGGATTCTTTTTCCATATGCTAATTTTTTAACCATTTGATTCTTTGTTTTTCCAGCTTCCCACATGCTACTCTTTCACTATTTCAAAGAATCACGGAATGACCAAGGACTGAAGTAAGCCTTTCAGCCCATTGTTGGTTCTCAGATAGGGCTAGCTAATTGGCTACAATCTCCTGCTCTTTCCCTTTAGTCTTACAAAACCTTCCTTTTCAAGCACATCTCCAACTCCCTTGGAAAGTCCCTATTGAATCTACTTTTACCTCCCTTTCCAGCAGCATATCACAGATCCCAGTGTCTAGCTGCTTTCAAAAACAGATTTGCTCATCCCACCTAGTTACTTTTCCAATGACCTGGAATTTATGTTCTTTGGTTACTGGCTGTCCTGCACTGTTTCTTTATAACTACTTCACCGAAAGAACCACATCATTTGAACACTCCAATGAAATCTCCCAACAGGCCTGGATTCTTTCTTTTATCTCTCCCTCATTATTTTTCTCAGTTCTCCCTAGGAATAAGTGAGAATTTTGGGGATAAGCCTCAGCTGGAGCATGTACAAAGGCCCTCGTGTTGCGGTATGTAGCATACTGCTAATGTGTCAGCTGTCAGATAAGACTGAACACACTGAAAACCTTTTCACTAAAAGCAGGAGGAGAAGAGGTAGCCAAACAGAGGACACTAAAATGATAAAGGGGTTCAATAGGATTGATGTAGAGAAGAAGTTTCCAGTTGTGGGCATTACCAAAACCAAGGGTTATAAATGAAGTTTTTTTTTAAGTTCGTTCACATGATGTGAGCATCAACAGCCTGGCCACCTATTACCCATCCTTAGTTGCCCAGAGGGTAGCTACAAGTTAACCTTATTGCTGTGTGGCACATGGGCCAGACCAGTCAAGATTTTCATTAGACTCTTAATTTCAGTTTTTTAAAAATATATTGAATTCAAATTTCATCATGGTGGGATTGGAACTTGAGTCTCCAGAACATTACCTGAGTCTCTGGATTAACAGTCTAGCAATAATAACACTAAGCAATCACCTCTCTTAACAGACAGTCAGTAATAAATTCAATGGTAAAAATTCAGTAGCGAGAATATACTTGTCATTAGCAAGGGACTGTTTGTGGTGAGCAATCCTGAAATGTTCGTGGAGAAACTGGCTAGGTACAAGAGGGAGATAGGAAAAGGAAGATAGCTAATGAAGTAAAATGTTATGTGAGTAGGCCTGTCTGGAGCAGCGACACTGCATGGAGCAGATGGTCTGAATGGCCTGTTTCTTCCCTGTAAATTTGATGCAATTCCATATAATTCTTCGTAGCTTCTCTATTCATAGACAAACCTGCATATACCAATGATCTGTTGATCACTATGGGGATCGAGGTGCTGGATATCCTCTCGATACTGACCTTGCTGTGACTGGTGAATCCTCTCTGAACTCCTTTGCAGCTGTCCAATAATTTCACTTTGGTCACCTTGTTGTCATGGGCTTGGTAATTCACCTTGCACTTCCCAGAGACGTCAACCTGGTAAAAATGGGGCCAAAAGACAACAACATGAGACAAACTGAAAGGAGAAATAAGGGAGAAAAAGAGGGGGATGCGGAACAAGAATACGTTGAAAAATAAGAGGGAAAAGAAAGACTAGAGATATCAAATAAGATAATTAAAGGTAGAGGAAACAAAATACTTGGCCTTCACATTAGGTTGTTAACTCCAGTTGGAGAACTTGTTGAGGCTTCATCACCTGCAACCATCTCATTCCTCTCCACCCTAATCACTTTCTCCACTGGTCACCCAACGTATCCATCCTTACAATCCTCTGCCTTCTCACGAACAAATAGAGAACTAGCAGGTTTGTCTTTGGACAATTCCTAGCTGTGACAGGTATCACTACGCAGGAGTTGGTCACCCCTTCTACCCATCACCTGTGAGTCATTTCAGTTGCCTTGTTACCTCACACAATCAGTAGTTGCAGACATGGTAAAGATTATTGCTGTTACATTATATTCATTCATGGGCTGTGGGCATCACTGGCTAGACCAGCATTTATTGCCCATCCCCAATAGCCCTCCGGAAGGCAGCAAGTAGAAACTACACCCACAATTCCCTTAGGGAGGGAATTCCAGGATTTTCATCCAGTGACACTGACGGAACAGTGATACATTTCCAAGTCAGGATGGTGAGTGGCTTGGAGCAGAACTTGCAGGGGATGTGTTCCCATTTACCTACTGCCCTTTCCCTTCCAGATGGAAGTGTTTGTGGGTTTGGAAAGTGCTATCTAAGGAATCTTGGTGAATTTCTGCAGTGTGTCGTGTAGATACTACACACTGCTGTGACTGAGGGTCAGTATTGGAAAGAGTGAATGCTGATTTTCTGATTTTTAATAGAAAAACCCAACATGAGACAGCACTTAATGAGATTAAATGAAGTGAGTACAGGAGCAAGTTTGAATAGTGAATTGCAATGAATCATGAAGTTAAAAATCACACAACACCAGGTTATAGTCCAACAGGTTTAATTGGAAGCACTAGCTTTCAGAGCGACACTCCTTCGTCAGGTGGTTGATGAAGGAGCAGTGCTCCAAAAGCTAGTGCTTCCAATTAAACCTGTTGGACTATAACCTGGTGTTGTGTGATTTTTAACTTTGTACACCCAAATCCAACACCAGCATCTCCAAATAATGAATCATGAAATTGTGAACCCATCACAACCCTAAAAAGTATAGAATTGCTTCATAAAGACAGGTTTACCTCAGTCTGACTGGTCGTTGTGAGCTGTACTTGGAACAGGCTGGTGAGGCCTCTCTTGATGTTCTGGATTATGACTGGTTCATTTGAAAACGAATACAAGGTTTTCACCTGGAGAATGAAAACATCAAAAAACATCAAAACCTGGTGCTGGAAACAGACTCTGAAAGTCCTCAACAACAGCAACTTCGTGCATTTATGTAGCACTCTTAATTTGATAAAAATTTCCCCAGTAATCAGACTAAATTTCACATAAAACCATGTACAACAGATTAGGAGAGGTGTCCAAAAGTTTCGCCAATGACATGGAACATCTTAAAGCAGGACAGAGGGATAGACAGTCTTAGAAAGGGGATTCCAGAGCATAGGGCCGAAGCAATTAAAGGCATAACCGCCAAAGGACCACATGAAATATGGGACTTTGTAAATTGTTGAGTAAATCTGATGATGAATTGTATACTTCCTAGTTATTGTGAATAATCATGCACTGTTCTCACAGATTCACAGTATTTTTATGAAGCATGAGGAGGCCATTTAGCAAGGATCTGTGATGCTGGATTGAATGCTGTTTGCACAGACAGGAGGGTTGGTAGCCAGAGGACACGGATTTAAGGGAATGATCAAAAATACCAAAGCTGAGATTTGGGGAATTGTTTCAATACAGTGAATTTTTAAGATGGGGCAGTAGAGTTATAGAGTTGTACAGCATGGAAACTGACTCTTCAATCCAACTTGTCCATGCCAAACAGATACCTTAAATTAATCTCGTCCCATTTGCCAGTTTTTAGCCCATATCCTTCTAAGCCTTTCCTACTCATATACCCATCCAGGCGCCTTTCAAATATTTTAATTGTACTAGCCTCCACCACCTTTTATTGACACATGCATAGTATTTGACACTGGATGGCTTCCTCAGAGTCACCTCTCAGAGTGAACAGAACCTCTGACACTCCTGTTCTTATCCGTCAGCCAGGGCTCCCTGTTTGGATAAGGTTAATAGGCCCAGAGAGGGAACTCCTATACAGTGAGGAAGATCACAGTGAGTCAGGCAGCATTCATGGAGAGAGAGCAAGCTAACTAGTAGAAGCAGATTTAACAATAACTTTCAACAGGGACTTGGATATATACTTAAAAGGAGTTTTTTTTAAAATTGCAGAGCTTTGTGGGGAAAAACACAGGGTGAGACTAATGGTTCTACTTCAAAGACATGACACAAGCACATTGGGCTGAATGGCCTACGTCTATGATGATTGATTGAGTTACTGAAGAACTAGTTGCCGTGGAATAATATTCTAGCATAAACCAACATCTTTTAGTAAAAAGGAAGGCAGAAGTGGGGAGGAACAGCTTTCTTAACAACTTTATATAAAGTGTTTTAAATGAGAGTCATATCTGACTTGAAACGTTAACTCAGTTTCTCTGTCCACAGATGCAGACAGACCTGCTGTGTTTCTCCAGAACTTTCAGTCTTTATTATAAAAACAATGCAGTACCCTTCAATACAGGGTTGTACGTTTATTCCAATTATTTCAGGGTGCAATGGTTTATTTAGTTACTCGTTTTCTACACTTTGTCACTTAAAGGTGTAATGATGTTACAAGGTCAGCCAGGTGGACTTTATAGAATATGAAGGAACAAATTACTGCAGGTGCTGGAATCTCTACTGAAAATGACAAATGCTGGAAATGACAGCAGGGTCAGACAGCATCCATGGAGAGACAGCTAGTTAACCTTTCGAGTCTAGATGACTCTTCATCACAGCTGAAGTGAAGTGATTATCTCTGATGAAGAGGCATTTCGACTTGAAATGTTAGCTTGCTCTCTCTCCAGGAATTCTGTCTGACTCACTGTGATCTTCCTCACTGTATATGAGTTCCCTAGCTGGGCCTATTAACCTGGTCCAAACAGGGAGCTCTTGCTGACAGATCAGAACAGGAGCGTCAGAGGTTCTGTTCACTCTGACAGGTGTCTCTGACGAAGCTGGATCAGTAGCAAACACTATTGATGTATCAATAAAGGGTGACTTGGTGACAGGATACCAGCCTCTGAAGAGCTATTTCAAAGGAATGGAACCACGACAGATAAACAGAGTTACAAGGCAGAGGAGCCCCAAGATCAAATTAAATGAAAGCACAGGTCAAAAACGTCAAATTACTTCCTCCTGTTTGTGTTCTACCCAAAGAACAGGTTGTGGTCCCACAGTAAGGTAGAGATTCCACAGGGCCTTGCAGAATATATTCAGAAAGTGAGGACTGCAGATGCCCGAAATATCAATTCTCCTGCTCCTTGGATGTTGCCTGACCTGCTGCGCTTTTCCAGCAACACATTTTTCAGCTCTCATCTCTAGCATCTGCAATCCTCATTTTCTGAATATATTCTGCAAGGCCCTGTGGAATCTCTACCTCACAGTGGGACTAGGAAAAAGTGAGGACTGCAGATGCCCGAAATGTCGATCCTCCTGCTTCTTGGATGCTGCCTGACCTGCTGCTCTTTTCCAGCAACACATTTTTCAGCCCAGAATATATTCAGAATCAGGATACATGAGGAGAGGGAGAGGAGACTTACTCTATGGTCCTGGGACGTAAAGTTGTGGATGAATATGATTGGAAATCTTGTTGGTTTGAGGGGGTGAGGTAGATGGGTGTTTCTTGTTCCCCATTCATTAGGGAATGCAGTGACAAAGCAACAGTATTGCTGGCTTAGTAATGGAGAGGCACAATGAATACTCTGGGGACACAGGTTCTGTCCATACAGCTGGTGGATTTGACTTAAATAAATAAGTCTGGAATTAAAAGTTAGTCCCACTGATGGTAAGGTGAGCATTGATTGTTGTAAAAACCCATCTGGTTCACTAATGTTCTTTAGGGAAGGAAATCTGCTGTCCTTACCTGGTTTGGCCTACATGTGAACATAGGAGGTATAGTTAGTAAGTTTGCAGATGATACCAAAATTGTAGGTGCAGTGGACAGTGAAGATGGTTACTTCAGAGTACAACAGAATCTTGATCAGATAAGCTAAAGGGCTGGGGAGTGGCAGATGGAGTTTAAATTAGATAAATGCTGCATTTTGGAAAACAATTAACGGTAAGGCCCTAGCAAGTGTTGCTGAACAAAGAGACCTTGGAGTGGAGGTTCATATTTCTTTGACAGTAGAGTCGTAGGTAGACTAGATAGTGAAGAAGGCATTTGGTATGCTTTTGTTTTATTGGTCAGTGCATTGAGTATAGGAGGTCATGTTATGGCTGTACAGGACATTGGTTCGGCCACTTTTGGAATATCACATGCAATTCTAGTCTCCTTCTCATCGGAAGGATGTTGTGAAACTTGAAAGGGTTCAGAAAAGATTTATAAGGATTTTGCCAGGGCTGGAGCATTTGAGCTACAGGGAGTGGCTGAATAGGCAGGGGCTGTTTTCCCTGGAGTGTCAGAGGCTGAGGGGTGACCTTATAGAGATTTATAGAATCATGAAGGGCATTGATAGGGTAAACAGACAAGTCCTTTTTCCTTGGGGTGAGGGAGTCCATAACTAGAGAGCATAAGACCTAAGGGGCAATTTTTTCACACAGAAGGTGGTGTGTGTACAGAATGAACTGCCAGAGGAAGTAGTGGAAGCTAGTACAATTACAACATTTAAAAGTCAATGGATGGGTATATGAATAGGAAGGGTTTAGAGGGATATGAGCCAAGTGCTGGTAAATGGGACTATATTAGGTTAGGATATCTGGTCAGCATGGATGAGTTGGACCGAAGGGTCTGTTTCCGTGCTGTATATCTCTATGACTCTATGTGACTCCAGACTCACACAATGAGCTACCCTCTTAAAATGCTTCATTCAGATCAAGGGCAATTAGGGATGGGCATCACATGCTGGCAATGCCCACAATTCATCAAAAAACAAGGGAAAAAATGTTCTCCTCTTGAATGAGATTGGAAGTCTGCTCTCTTGAGTGGACAGTACCATTATTCAGAAGAAGGAAGTTCTCCCCAGTCCTGGCCTATAATCACTTTTCAAATAACATTATTAAAAATAGGCTATTCATATCACAATGCTGTTTTTGTGAGCTTGCTGTGCAATTACTGACTGTCATATTTCCATGTAGTGTTCACATTACATTCATTGGCAGTAACACCTTTGCAACATCCAATGGTTGTAAAGGGTGGAATATATAAAGTCACAGGTTCTTAATGGAAGAGTGGAATGGTTATGGAGAGAAGGCAGAAAAACGGAGTGAAGAGCATACCTGCCATGATCGAATGGCGGAGCAGACTCAATGGGCCGAATGGCCTTATTCTGCTACTTTCTCTTATGAACTTAGAAGGTCCATTTGGCTTCTTGCCATGGAAACTGATAATGAATTATGTTAAAAAGCTGGTTACAGGAACTTCAGCCAACATCCTTGACCTGATAGCCATATCCCAGCTCCCACCTTTACAGCAATGTCCCTCACCTCCTACAGAAATCCAGTACACCCTCACATGCTAATGGGGCTCAGCCTCTGAACATATGACTGGCTCCAAATGAAGTTATAAATTTGAGAATTCCTCCTGACAATCAGTTCCTCCTCCCTGGAAAAACCTAGAGAAGGTGAGATACAGGAATAACCAAGTGATAGTCTAATGAAGAAATCAGCCCCACACTCCAAATGGAATTAAAGTAGAGTTTTGTTATCACAGGACCACAAATGTGTTTGGGTGCAGAAGGAGGCCATCTGGGTTCTTACGTCTGCATTGGACCTTCAAATGAATCATTACTCAGTGCTGATCTCTTGTTTTTTTTTTCTGTAACCTTGCATCCTATTTCTTTCCAAATAAACATCCAATTTCCTCTTCATCTGAATTTGCCCCCACCACATTTCCAGGCAGTGCATTCCAAACCCTAACTACTTAATGGGTGAAAAAGTACTTTTTCTCAACCCATATTTGCTTTCTTGCAAATTGCTTAAAACTGCTTGATCATGTTATGAGTAGGAATAGTTCCTCCCTGTCTATCTAACCTCCTTGTACTGAAAATTTCTGTCACATTTTCTCTTAGCCTTCTTCTCTTCAAAGTGAACAGTCCCAACTTCTTCAATCTATCGTTATGAAATTCCCATGCCTTGAACCATTCTTGTAAACCAGTTCTGCACAGTCTCCAATATTTTCATGTCTTTCCTATTGTGATGCTCTTTAATGTACACAATACTCCAGCTGAGGTCTAACAAGCACTTTGAACAAGTTCAACATCACCTCCTTGCTCTTGTTCCTATTAAGAAAGTTGTGAAGGCACACTTATGGTATCAGGCATCATCCACCTGAAAGAAGAGACAGAACAAATCACCACATAAAGGTGCACTTTACTCTGCACTTGACAACCAGTAAGTTTAAAGTCACAGATAAATATATCAGTTTTCTCCTTATTAAGGTTACAAATGAGCACCCTGACTTTTGAACTGCCTAGGTGGCCTATCTCTATTAGCAGCCTCCAGGATTCTAGACTTTGAACCTTAAGCAACACTCAGACACAACCTTATTGCTTTCGGTGTAGTAATGAAGACTTTACCACACAATGATCATTACAACAATTCACCGAGTTAAAGTGTACCCTTCTGATCAAGAAAGCAGTAAGTTATCACTCCTGCATTGGAGCAGGATGTCTTGCAAAACTCATTGACAAAGCAAGAGTAAGAATTCACGCACTGGAATGGGCACCAGGTAAACTTCTGTAGATTATCATAATTTTATAGTAGAGAAGAAAGTGCATTGTTCCAATGTGAGCTTGGACAGTGCTATCTAATAAAAGTGTAAGTTTCAAATCCTCTTATTCAGCTGGGTCGCTAACTCTGGTTGGGTGCATGTCTGGAGGCCTCATCACGTGATCTTCAACTGCCCTGTCCCTGCCCCTGCCACCATTGGTCTATCTTCGTGGTTCTCATCTTCTCATGACCAAATCAGAAGCAAGTAAATATCTTTGCCACCCAAATGATTCCACACTTTCATTAAATGGTCTTTTTTCCTCATGTCCTATATTTCTTTTTGAATACATTTGCCTCTAATTACAATTTGTTTTTAAGACATGCACACAACTTTCTCGAAGACTGTGAATAATTGTCTCCCTTGGGGTTTTTTTTGCCCAAGGCAGAGCCTGAAAATCAATATTCAACTCAACTGGAAATTCGAAGGAAATCCTGGAGGGTTGTTAGGACTATTCTTGAACTAACTATTGGACTGCAACGGTTCAAGAAGGCAGCTAACCACCACCTTCTCAAGGGCAACTAGGGACAGGCAATAAACGCTGGCCCAGCCAGCAATGCCCACAAATGGATAAATAAAGTTCTTGCCTTTTTTCGTGAGATGTGGGCATTACTAGCAAGGCCAGTGATTTTTGTCCATCCCTAATTGCTCTTGAACTGGATGCCTTGCTGAGCATGTTAGAGAGTAGTTTAGGGTTAGCCATATTGCTGTGGATCTGGAGTCATCTGATTTGAAATGCAAAGGGGTTGACAATAGCTTGGGTTCAATTCCTGCACCAGCTGAGGTTAACATGAGAACCTCCTTCTCAACCTCTGCCCTCATGTCTTGAGATGTGGTGATATCACCAACAATCATCTCTCTCTCTCTCTCTCTCTCTCTCATGAGACAGCAGCTCATGGTCTGGGAAGGCAATGGCGACTTTACCTCTTTGGATCTGGAGTCACACACTGACCAAAACTGCATAGATGATTATGACACGATTACTGTGACTAACTTTCAATTCCAGATCTCTACAAATTGGACGGCTGGACTTTTTTCCCTGGAGCATAGGAGGTTGAAGGTTACAGAGGGTTATAAAATTATGAGGTGAATTGCAACGGTCTTTTTCCCAGGGTAGCAGAGTTCAAGGTGAGAGGGCTTTTAAGGTGAAAGTTGAAAGATTTAAAAGGGGCAACTTTTTCACACAGAGGGTGGTTCATATCTGGAATGAACTGTCAGAGGAAGTGGTAGATGCAGGTACAGTTATGACATTTAAAAGATATTTTGACAGGAACATGAATAGGAAAGGTTTAAAGAAAGAGAGGCCAAATGTAGGCAAATGGGATTAGTTTAGTTTAGGAAACCTGGTGGCCATGAACTAGTTGGACCAAAGGGTCTGTTTTTGTGATGTATGACTCTAACTCTTACCATCTGCCTTGGTAAGATTTAAACTCTTGCCCCCAGAACATTTGACAGTATACCTTGATTTCTAGTCCATTAACAACACTAGTAGGCCACTATATCTACAAATGCATGGCTATGACTTGCATTATCATTTGTGATTGTAAAGTACTATCTTCTCCTGGCCGCTGATAGTACATTTTCAGCTGAACCTTGATTTTGTGTGTCACTCCCAGAGTCAGCAAAATTCCTGCAGCTGCATCATAGTCACTGAGCTTTATGTGTCACAGTTTAATTGGTTTATTCTGAATATGGACATCCCTCCTTAATCAGATTAGTGACGTAATGACCATCAAGAGGTCAAAGTACCAGTGGGTACCTGGCAACCATATGTTCAGTGCTGACACATTACCTTTGTAACTGTTGGCAGAGTTGATCCATTCACAAAATTATACCATGGAGATAAGGGGCAAATACGTGACCCTTCCATACAGCACTTCAAGGACTGCAGCAGTACAAATAGACAGCTCCCTACCACTTCTCAGGGAAATGAAGTGTGGGCAATAAATTCTGGACTGGCCAGAGATGGCCAAATCCTATGAATGAATTAAAAATAAATCCCTTGTGCATGCACCAGGAGAAACAACCTCTACTACCTGCTGTAATGTCAACTAATTGGTACTTTTGATCACTAGAAACTTCTGCCCTCCATTTGCCTATCCAAGCTATTCCACATCTTGATTATTTCTAAGCCTGTAGCTTCGACCATTTAGAAGATCAAAGGCAGCAAGCACATAGATACAGCACCTATCAGCAAGTTCCACTGCAAGTCAAACACCATCCTGACTTGGAAATATATCACCATTGCTCCCCACAGCACTGTGGACAGATCTACAGGTAGCTGGTTCATCGCCACGTTTTAGTGAGGGGCAACAAAAGCAGGCCTTCGCAAAGATCATGAATTAATAAAGAACAATATCTCCTTACATAAAGATGTTCTTCTTAATATCCAATCCCAATATTTTCTTGCTCCAATTTTGGTCATGTCTTGTAGTTTTGATCTGCTACAATTGCTTGAAATATTGGTCAGGACCATCTCTATGCTGCTAAGTTTCTAGAAGATTCCTCTGATTCCTGTGTACACATCCAAAGCTTTCAGAGCCTTCCATTGTGACTGCAATCAGTGCCTTAAATTTAATAAAGCTGCTCATTTAATGAATCACCAGGGATGTAATTTAAAGAAAAGAAAATAGACTTGCATCTATATAGCACCTTTCACTTCACATCCCACAGAGTGTTGCAGTAAGAGTCTTACCAACTGTTTTAGATGTACCATCAAAAGCATTCTATCTGGAAGCATCATGGCTTCGTACAGCAACTGCTCTGCCCAGGACCATAAGAAAATATAGAGAGTCGTAAACGTAATCCAGTCCTTTATGCAAGCCAACTTTCTTTCCTGATGAAAGATTCCAACCTGAATTATTGAATCTCGTGTTCCTCTGATGCTGCTTGAGCTGCTGTGCTTTTTCCACCTCCACACTTTATCGACTGACTTTCCAGCTTCCACAGTCCTCACTGTTTCCATCCATTGACTCCATCTATACTCCTTGCTGCATCATCAAAGACCTCTCCCACCCCAACTATAGTCTCTTCAAATCTCTTCTGTTGGGCAGAAGATATAAAAGCTCAAAAACATGTACCAACGGATTCAAGAACAGCTTCTTTCCCCGCTGTTAATAGACTTCTGAGTTGACATCTCAAATTTTAAATTTAATGTTCATCTCATCTTCTCTGCAGCTGTGATATTGTATTCTTCACTCTGTTCCATTACCCTTATGCATTTTGTATGTTATGATCTGCCTATATTGCACGCAAAACAAAGCTTTTCACTGTCCCGAGGTACAGGTGACAATAAATCAAATGAAATCAAATGAACCATCTTTTGAAGCGTAGTCATTGTCACAATGTAGACAAATACAGGCATCATCAATTTATGCACAGGAGGGTCCCACAAGAAGCAATGTCACAAGGGTCAGACAATCTGTTTTAGTTTAGATCACAAAACAGTCCACGGTACCTTCCCATTAATCCAGTGGATGAGGACTGGGCTCTTCAAAGCTGCCAGGTTTGTCTTTCCCAGAATCCCTCCTCCTGTGGAATCTTTAAAGATGTTTTTGTCATCTGTTCGTTCACTCACATTTTCAAAGTTGACGTCAGTTATCTGGGAAAGAAGGCAATTCAGCAGTTAAGTCTCAGGAGAGAAACTCTGAGTTTTAAAATTAAAACAAGGCAGTGAGTTGTTGTGATCTGGGACACATTGCCTGGAAGAGTAATGGGGAAGCAGATTCAGTACAAACTTTCAAATGTAAATTGGATAAATATTTGGAAAGGAAAAACATTTACAGGAAGATGAGGAATGAGCAGTGGGGTGTGTGACTAATTAGATAGCTCGCTCAAAGAGCCAACATGGAAACAATGGACTTGAACGGACTCCCTCAGCATTGAATAATTCCATGGTTGGGTTTTCGAGATTATGAACGTGTTTGATACGAAGAGATCCCCTTATTGGGGGTGATGACAAAAGAGGAACGAGGGGGAGTCTAAAATTAGGAGCCGTATGGAAATGTTAATCACCAACATGAAGGAATTTTGGAGAAATGTATTTATGCAGAGAATGGTGAAAGTGTGGAACGCGCTGCCTCAGGGACTGGCAGCATAGATACATTGAAATAGAAGATAGATAAACACATGGGGGAGAGTTCTATACTAGTTAGATAGACAAAAACAGATTGGAATGTAGAACATAGAACATAGAAAAGTACAGCACAGAACAGGTCCTTAGGCCCACGATGTTGTGCTGAGACTTAATCCTAATGTGAAATATAGTAACTTAACCTACGCACCCCTCAACTCACTGCTATTCATGTGCATGTCCAGCAGTCACTTAAATGTCCCCAATGACTTTGATTCCACCACCTCAGTTGGCAACGCATTCCCTGCATTCACAACTCTCTGCGTAAAGAACCTACCTCTGATGTCTCCTTTATACCTTCCTCATAATATCTTCAAATTATGACTTCTCATACCAGTCAATCCTGCCCTGGGGAAAAGTCTCCAACTATTGCCTCTATCTATTCCTCTCATTATTTTGTACATCTTGATCAGGTCTCCTCTCTTGAGCCTCCTTTTCCCCAGAGAGAAAAGTCTGAGCTTATTCAACCTTTCTGCATAAGGCAAGCCCTCCAGTCCAGGCAGCATCCTGGTAAACTTCTTTGCACCCTCTCCAAAGCCTCTGTATCTTTCCTATAGCAGGGCTGGACACAATATTCCAATTGTGGTTTCACCAGCAACTTGTAGTGCTGCAGCAAAACCTCGCGGTTCTTAAACTCGATACCCCTGTTAATGAAAGCCAAAACACCATATGCTTTCTTAACAACCTATCCACTTGGGTAGCAACTTTGAGGGATCTATGTACTTGCACACCCAGATCTCTCTGTTCCTCCACACTGCCAAGAATCCTGTCTTTAATCCTATATTCAGCATTCGAGTTCGACCTTACAAAATGCATCACTTCACATTTATCCAGATTGAACTCCATCTGCCATTTCTCAGCCCAGCTCTGCATCCTGTCTATGTCACGCAAATGTTTCTGGCTTTGGAACTTAACTACTGGATTTGCTCACCACACCATCCAGGATGATAAGCATTGTTCATTAATGGGGAGTACTGAGATAACTTCCCTAGGGTAAGGCAAATAGGACAACAATTGCCCAACTGGGTGGGTCTATTGTCATTGAGAAGTCATAGTAACATAGAATCTAAAAGCAGGTCTAGGCTACTCATCCCTCTGAGTTTGCTCTGCTATTCAATACGATCAGGTTGTAAGTTTGCCTGCTGAGCTGGCAGGTTTGTTTTCAGACATTACATCACCATGCTAGGTAACATCATCAGTGAGCCTCCGGTGAAGTGCTGGTGTTTTGTTCTGCTTTCTATTTATGTGCCTTGGTCTGTTAAGGTGGGTGATATCATTTCCGGTTCTTTTTCTCAGAGGTTGGTAAATGGGTCCAAACTGATGTGCTTAGAAATTCCTCTAGAAATTCCCATGCATGGCTCTGTTTAGCTTGTCTGAGGATGGATGTGTAGTCCCAGTGGAAATGGTGTCCATCTTTGTCTGAATGTAAGTGATAGTGGGTCATGTCTTTTGGTGGCTAGCTGGTGTTCATGTACCCTGGTGGCTGGTTTTCTGTCTGCCTTACCAATGTAATGTTTGTTACAGTCCTTGCAGGGTATTTTGTAAATTACATTCGTTTTGCTGGTTGTTGGTTTGGGTCCTTTAGGTCATCACTGGAGGCTCACTGATGATGTTACCTCGCATGATGATGAAACGTCTGAAAACAAACCTGCCAGCTCAGCGAGCAAATTTACAACCTGAACCTCAACCGGAGCTACAAATCTTCTCACAAAAATCACATTCAATACAATCAAGGCCAACATTCTATCTCAAAGCCCTATTTCCATTTTCTCTCCAAAATGCTCGATCCCTTCGAAACATATCTGTCTCTTTCGTGAATATATTTAGTGACTTGGCCTGCACAGCTTCTGTTGTAGAGAATTCAACAGGGTGACCACACTTTGAGTGAAGAAATCTTTCCTAAATTGTGATTTTTAAAAATTCATTCACAGGATGAGGACATTACTGGTTAGGCCAGCATTTATTGCCCATCCATAATTGCCCAGACAGCAGTTAAGAGTCAACCACATCGCTGTGAGTCTGGTGTTACATATAGGCCAGAGCAGGTAAGGAAGGCTGTTTTCTTCCCTAAAGGGCATTAGGGAACCAGATGGGCTTTTCCAAAAAGTGGCAATGGATTCATGGTCATCATTGACTCTTAACATTTCTATTGAATTCAAATTCTACCATCTGCCATAGTGGGATTCAAACTCAGGTCCCCAGAACATTACCTGGGTCTCTACATTAACAATCCAGTGAAGATGCCATTAGGTCAAGTCACTATCAACCAACTGGAAATGACCGTGGGGAGGATGATGCACCGAAGCCTCCAGAGACACTTTCACCCTGGGTTGCCCACCCCCCAAGTTCTCCCAAACTGTGTACATCCACTAGATGCTGCCCGAGCTGCTAAATACTTCCAGCATTTGATCCATTTGTTACTGGACTGAGAGAGGGTGTTTTCATTCTAATTATTTAATGTACAAATAATTACAATGCCTCTCACTGTTATAGATAACCCAATGATTGTTCATTTCTGGTAAGATCCATAAGGAAAAAATTATATTCTGTATCAGTTGTGTTGGCTGTTTATGAATATCAAGGCCTACCACTAAGTATTAAAAACACTGATGAATGAAGCACCGAAGCCATTGAATTGTGACAGATATTCTTATTTCCTGTAGGTGGAACACACATTATCTGTTCCTGGCCTTTTTGCTTAATGCACAGTGGCATTCACATGGATCCTGGATGATCCTGGAAGTTTGGCAACTCCAGCCAGTGACTGAGTCTGGAATCTTCCTGCCCTGTATGTTGACAGTCACCACAGGTTGGTGAACTGCCTTAAAGCTCCTGTATCTGAAGGGTGAAAGACTAAATCTGGTAATTAAGTCTGGTGTCTGAATCATGTTCACCAAAATAAACCAAAAAGCAATCAGCTCTGAACATCCCCATCCATCTTCACCCTATCTCTTGTAAAAATGAGTAAGAAATGGGCAGGTTGGAGATTGATGCTGTCATGAGACCCTGAATAACTGGGATCTTCCTTGTCAATTCTGATCTAAGCATATTAGTGAAATATAACTCAAGACATCTTTTTCTTGTGGAAATAATTTATTGACGAATCAGCAACACAACCTTTTCCCATTTTTAAAATATCTTCATAAACTCCCTACTGTGTGGAAGCAGTCCATTCAGCCTATCAAGTCCACACCGACTTCCCATTACAGCAACGTGTCCAGACCCATCCCATGGCTAATCCACCTAGCCTGCATAGCCTTGGACCTTATGGGCAATTTAATATGGCCAATCCATCTAACCTGCACCTCTTTAGACTGTGGGAGGAACCCATGCTGACACGGGGAGAATGTGCAAACTCCACACGACAGTTGTCCGAGGCTGGATTCGAGCCCAGGTCTCTGACACTGTGAGGCAGCAATGCTAACCACTGAGCCACCGTGCTACCCCAAAACCAGAAAGTATTATTACACACAACTGATCAGCTTTCTCCCCACAATCAAATCACCCATGGTAATGGTCATCATTTATCCTCCACAAATTAAATCAGTTGTGTTCCCAACTAATCAAGTGAAATGAAACGTCCAATAGGTACACAAATATGGTGGGCCGAAGGGCCTGTTCCTGTACTGTACTGTTCTATGTTTTCTATGGGCAATACAAATCTCCAAAGGTCGGGAGTAGGGAACGGGGTTAAATCAAATTGGAATTGAAAGGGGAGACATGGCATTCCACCTCCTACAGTGCCCAACTTTCTGAAAGTACTGAGAATGGACATTGTGTGCTCCCTCTTCTAGGACACCCAGCACGAATATAGCAGCATAGGAAGAGCAGACAGTCAGCAGCTTTGACCACTCTCCACTGCCCCCTGCCTGGACCTGCCTTTTCCCCCCTCTCTATATTTACTCAGTCACTTAGTTAATCAATTGACCCCTGTCAGCAGCCTAACTCTTGCTATTCTGACTACCTTTAGCCCTATGACTGAAGGTAAAGAAAGAGTCAAGAAGTGGCTTAAAGGGGAGAGAAGAGAACAATCACAAAAAGCAGAAAGTATTCTTCTCCGCTAGCATACTCCAGTGTCCACCTCCACTCCCAGCACAGGTACAAGGAGCCAAATGGACACTTGAGTGTTGTTCATTCTAAGGTTAAAATGGTTACTATTAATCAAAACCTACCGTAATTCTGATAAGCTGGTCTTCTTCGTTGCTTGAATTTCTCCACAGCAAGTCAACATTGATGTTGGATGCAATTTTAAATCCAGCACTGTCTTTGTCTGTTCCTCTACCTCTGTCTAATTGTACCTCCATGGTATAACTGTATTTGTAGGTCTTCTCTGCATTAAACCTCAGTCCACCACGTTGCGCTGATTAAAAAGAAAAAATTAAAATTACAATAAGTCAGGTTCGCAGCAAGCTGTGTTCTTGTGAGGAGTATCTCAGGTCATACCCACTTGGTTGAAAGTGAAGGTTGTTGTCAGTTCCCCAAGCAACAATTACATTGCCTCATTAGAAAGTTCAGCAGAGTTTGTTTCAGGGAAGCAAACTTACATCAAGGCAGACGCACGTGCAAGAGACGTAGAATCATAGAATCTCTACAGTGTAGAAAGAAACCATTCGGCTCATCAAGTCCTCACCGACCCTCCAAGGTGCATTCCACTCAGACCAACTCCTCACTCTATCTCTGTCACCCTGCATTTCCCATGACTAATCCATCTGGCCTACACGTCTTTGAACCTAAAGGTGTTCGTGAAAGAAAGCCAGGTTTTTCTTGTAGAGTGGTGACACTCAGCCCACCTTCACCTCTCTCTTGATCCCTCTACTGTCTCTAAGTTGTCAATCTGCTTTTCCGACAGCCTTTCCAGAAGGAGCAGAAATTTCCTCTAACTGGTTAGGAATGCAAAGTCATTTGGTTTGAATTCTGAACAAACCTCAATCCATAACCCTTTTCCTGGAGGCTGAACCAGACTATCCTCACCCTCAGCTGCCCACTTTTCTCTGAGGTGAGATCTCAACCACAGATCCACACCCTCGCCAAAACAACCCTCACTTCCACCTTGGCCCCGTGCTCAGCCCATTTGAGAATTCTCTCCCTAATGGCATTGTGGGTCAACCCATAGCAAGTGGACTGCAGTGGTTCAAAAAGGTAGCTCACCACCACCTTCTCAAGGGCAACTAGGGACAGGCAATAAATGCTGGCCAACCATTCACATCCATATCCCACAGATGAATAAAACAAAACAACTTGAATAGATAGTCACACTGGTCAGTATTGTTCTGAAGTATCAACTGAGACAAGTCCATAATGGGATGTGAGTTTACAGGCTTGCAGGCTAGGGAATTAAGTGCTGTCCAAAACAGATGTCAATGTGCTGTGGATTGACCATTTTGTAAATCACTGTTCTCTATCAGTAAAATATTCTCAACTCTGCCATAATATTTGTTAGCAATCTGTTTAGTTGAGTTTGTGCAGTGTATCTAATTTAACACAGTGAGGTGAGTGATTTCCTTGCTATTTATAGATATTCTAACATTTTCACTCAAAACAAAATGAATTACTTGTAGGCCACTTCATTTAATGGACTAACCCTCATCAATTGCACTATTTCAAACTCAAATGTTTGCGTGCCTGATGAACTAATCGTTTTGAGGTGACCGTATAACAATCTTTGCTGAGAAAAGGCAGGTTTTGTTGAATTTTAACAGGTAAGCTATCTCAATAGTTTGAGCTACAGGCAAGGCTAGCTGTTTTCTTACTGTTACTATGCAGTACTAACATGAGTGGTGTTCACCACGAACAGAATGCTGCTGTCAAACCAAAAGATCAATGCTTATCACACAAATGGATAATGTGGTCTATGAGTATCAGTGCCAGTGTGATGCCAGGTAAGTTGGTCATTTGTCCCAAAAGCTCCTTAGACAGCACCTAACACATGACCTAACACCTACCATCCTGAGGCAAATACATGGAAACCCATCCCCTCCAAGCCATTCACCATCCTGACTTGGAAATATATCGCTGTTCCCTCAGTGTTGCTGAAATTTCCTCACTCACAGCATTGTGGGGATACCTAAACTAAATGGACTGAAGTGGATCAAGAAGGCACTCAACATCACCAGGGAAATTAGGGAGGGCAATAATGCTAGCACAGTGACACCCAATTCCATGCCGCTTCAGTTGTGAAGTGCCTTGGAACGTTTTAGTACTATAAAGTTAAAGGTGCTATACATGTTTTTGCTGTTGTGCACAAATGTCTGGTTAATTCAATTAGTAAAATATACACAGTGCAGAGGACTTTAATTTAACCAGACAGTCTGGGAACATAAAAACAGAAATGCTGGAGAAACTCAGCAGGTCAGGCAGCATCTGCAGAGAGAGAAACAGAGTTAACTTTTCAAGTTCAGGACTTGAGTATGACTCTTCTTCCAAACAGGCTAGAAATGCTGTGTGTAACTATCTGAAACAGGTGAGAGAATATTAATTGCATTGCAATGAAAATAATGTGTCTACATTGTTAACGTATAGAAGGCTTGTGTTTTTCACTCAAATTATAAATTTCCATCACACTATAGCTGATGATTTCAGAAGTAGCGAACTATTGAGTCTAGGAGTTTTAGGGCCATCTAATCGAGTGAAAATGATTAAATGATTTGATGGATTATTTAGAGGCAAACTCTGGTGGAGTCTAAAACAAGGGGTCATAATCTCACAATTAAAACCAGGCAACTGAAAAGTGATAGTAAGAAGAATTTCTTCACAAAAAAGGATAGCAGAAATTTACAATTCCCTCCAGTTATTGAGACCTGGGGATTAAGGAAAAAATACAAAACTGAGATTGATAGCAATATCATTGATTGGGGTATTTTACTGCATTACACAACAAAGATGGTTTGATGTAATTTAATGGTAAAACAGGCTTGGTGGGCTGAATGGCCTCTTCATGTTCCTATTTTCCTGTATTCTTGGACTCACTTTAAATATCACCATGGGGAGAGCTACCAGTGGAATATGAGCAGGTGTGGCAGAGACCATCGAACACTGGATTAGCACACTTCATCATTAGAGACACAAGTCAATCATGGGGGGAATTAAATAATTTCCTGAAGATGGGGGAGTACAGCAAAAATAATTACTCTTTAAATGACCTAAAGGTCTGTTTAGGGGAATTAGCCTCTAACTGATGAGGACTTGTTTCATTTTCAGGATCTAAATCTCATATTAAACATTCACAGTCCAATTACATCCAGGTACACTTTGTGGGTTGAATGATAGATTACATTACCCTCCTGTCACTATCGATATTTGCAACCTTCCTGTTCAGATATAGTACAAAACACCTCTGGCCCAGGTTGAATATCAACCTGCAGGTTGAGTGCAAAGGGAGAGATTTTTGGTCAGGCCTGTGATGGAAGGAAAGTTGGACTCGACATAACTGTCTATAGCTCCAATGGTCTTGAGTCTTGAACCAGACCTTCTGCTTAGAGATAAGGATACTACCCCTGCACACAAAAACCCTAGCTCCTGTCACTATTTGTTGGTAGCAATGTCATGGCAGATTTTAATAAGCTATAACTCGTTAAACAGTTCTCAACCTTAATCCTTTGTGTTTGTTATTCTGACCACCTCAAGGATCACCTCAATCAAAAGGCAGGTGTGTATATCACAGTGCACTCAGTGAGTCCGAGTGCAGTGACAATTTTTATACATACAGTATGTTCTGGTGCTATAGACAGTGATGGCAAAGTCTCTGAATTTCCTTCCATCACAGGGCTGACCAGGAATTCCTCCTTTTCTTATCATCTGCCCTTGGTGTATATTGGAAGGACTCACAGGTTGATATTCAATCAGTTTAGCCAAGAACCAAATAAACCATCTTTGACTATTGAGTCTTGGAGTGGTTCAGAGGCAGGGAAGGTGAAACAAATCTGGGTCAGAGCAATCTCCTGGAATTGTTTGATTAACTAAAGTGTGGGAGAGAAATTTCCCAGAGTACTTTTTCCAAATTGCCCTGGGTGTTTTTTCAGCTTTTCATTTTGCTTGGCATGTGGTTTCAGGCAGAGAGTGTAAATACTGCAAACCACACAGCACCACTCTTATGTGGGACAGGTTGTGAGTATTTGCAGGTACAGCACATAGCAAGAAGGCTAATAGATTTATATCCTTTATAATGAAGCAAAGTAAATATTAAAGTAATAGTGTTATGCTTCAGTTATATAGGGTACTGGTGAGACCACATCTCGAATACTGTGTCCAGGTTTGGTCTCATTATTTAACAAAGGATAAAAATGTGTTGGAGTTGGTTGAGAGAGTGTTTATTAGATTGACGCCTGGAATGAATGGGTTGTCTTATGAGGAAAGGTTGGACAGGCTGGACTTGTTTCCTCTGGAGTTTAGAAGACCGAGGGGTGACTTGATCGAAGTGTATAAGATCCTGAATGGTCTTAACAAGGTGGACGTGGAGACAATGTTTCCTCTTGTGGGTGAGTTCAGAATAAGGGGACACTTTTAAAATTAGGTGGTCACCCTTATTGAACAGAAAGCATTTCTCTCAGAGCATTGTGTGACTTTGGATCTCTCTGTCTCAGAAGGCAGTGGACATAGTTCATTAAAGGTATAGGTGGATACATTCTTATTAGGCAATGGTTATTGTAGATGGGAATGTGATATTCAGAAACAAACAGAGCAGCCAAGATCTTATTGAATGCCAGAACAGGCCCGAAGGGTTGAATGGCTGACAATCTGTTCCTACTTTGTATGTCCCTCAGTACCTGGATGCAACTTAAAGCAGTGGACCTTCTTGAAATGAGGTGATGAGGACTTCCAACCAGGTCTGCAGTGACATGTGAGCACCCCTATCACCTCCATTAAATACAACCCATCAGCAACAGAATATACATTTACACAAGAGAGCCTTGAGCTTATTAATTTTGAAATTTTAGTCAAGAAATGATCTTATGGAAGTGTAAAAGATGGCAAATAGAAAAATAGGTTCAGGAAATGTCCTTAAATGAAACAGCAAGAGTATGGAGCGTCCTGCCTGATTGGGTGGTGGAATTCAATGGTAACTTATCAAAGCTGGAATTGAAAATGAAAATATTCAAAGGAAAGATTTCCAGGCTATGGAGAAGACTAAAGGAGTAGGATTAATCAGTAGACCCGTGATAGAGCCAACAGCACAACGGCTTCCTATTTGACCTTTGAGGGATCTATGATTCTGTGAGCAGGACAATTGAGAACAGGACAAATTGGTACAGCACAAATTCCTGATACCTGAAAGGTCTTCACACAAAGAGTAATCATCAAGTGGATTTCAATTCCAGCAGAGAGTGGAGATCAAAAACCTGGAATCATTGAAGAAACTTCAGTACCACTGGGATTAGGTTTGAAACAAGCCAAATGTCTTTCTAGCCTTTGTTAATATTGTTATTGTGGGGGGCAGGTAACCAAAATGTTGATTTATCCTGATTCGTCAAATAATTTCAGCTTTAATATTTTTTGAGAAGAGAAACACGTTGCTGAAGCCTTATGTCTTGCACTCATCAGGACCAATACAAGAATTCCAAACTTCAAACGATGTGAACAATATACACAGCAGCCAAAAAAATGTTCATTAGCTGCCATGTCAACTATGATTGGGTAAAGCATTGCCACTTTGTGAATTACTTCAGAACTTGAGGAGTCTACAACTCCTCCATGGCAATACCTCAGCCAATCCGAATCAACTTGCCAACCAAACAACATCCTTTTATTCTGAAGTATAAATTGTTGTGATTATTTGAAATTTGTTATTCTTGCATTTATCCTGATGAGTGCAAAATGTAATTCTTCAATATTGTCTCTCTTTCCAACAAAATCAAGCTCTCTATAACCAAGTAACTTAGTCAACTGTGATTACATTGATCAATTCCATTTTAGGTGTTGCTTGGGCCCAATTTTAAACTCCTCTTCCCAAAAATGAAAGAACTTGCTGGATTATAGTGAAACAAGACTAAAACAGGTATAACCTAACCCATTCATTGGGTAACATTTGAGATTGATTCCAACAGTAGCTTTGCACAAACGTGACATAAAACTCTATCCTTTGTATATATTTGTTTTACCCCTCAGTATTATATCTAAACTGGCTAACTGATCCACCCAGCTCCAACAATGGATTGAAAATGTAACATTTTTCCATTCATTCATTCATGGGCTGGGTATTGCTAGGTGGAACAGTATTTATTATCCATCCTCCAGTGCCTTGAAGGTGGTATGAGCATAGTTTTTGAACTGCTGCTGCCCTTACGGGTGTAGCTTCATACCACATCACTCAGTGACTATGAAGGAATGGCAATATAAGGGAACTTCAAATGGTGGTCCCACCATTGGCTGCTTTTATCCTTTTAGATGGTAGATGTCTTGCTTCCAAGGGTGCTGCCTAAAGAGCCTTGGACAGTTACAGATGGTACACATTAATTAATTGTGTTTTGAAAACCTCTCTGGTCTCACTCATCCCTCTGCCTGTGACCTCCTCCAGACCTACAACCCTCCAATATAACTGCGCTCTCTCAATCCTGGCCTCTTGAGCGTCCTTGATTTCCAGTGCTCCTCCATTGACAGGTTGTTAGGCTTTAAACTCTGGAATTTCCTCCCTTAGTCCCACTCACCCTCCCTCTAATCCCTTAATATCTTCTTTAAAACATACCTTGCTATCAAGCTTTTGGTCATCTGTCCTCATATCTTCTTATACAATTCAGTGTCAAATTTTGTTTGATAATCACTGCTGTCAATTCACTTGTGACAGTAAATTGTCTAAACGTGCTATCCATATGCAGTTTGTTCTTTGGTTGTTCAATCAGGGCATATCTCACTTTCTTAAACTCCAGCAAATACAATCTGATCAGTCTAACCTTTTCTCATAACACAAACAATCCATTCCAGATATAGTTCAGTAAATTTTCTCTGTACTGATTCCAAGACATTTAATTCCTCCCTTAAATAAGGATATCAATAGTGTACATAGAAGCCTGTTGGGGCTGGGATGGTAGTATATTCAAGGCTGAGAAAGACAGATTTTTTTTGATCAGTAAGGGGATCCATGGTGGTAGGGATATGGCATGAAAGTGGAGCTGAATATAATCAGATTAGCCAGAGCAGGCCCGATGGGCTGAATGGCTTACGTCTGCTCTTATATCTTATGATGTATTGGTCACAGTCTCCTGGAAATTATCTCATAAATACCCTTTATAATTGAAGCATGATGTGAGCTACAACACTTTATTTCTTCCTGGACACCCCAGAGAGATTTTCAGAAGCATTGCTCCCTAGTGATGAGACCAACGATGGTATCTCAAATATGCAGTACAATGCTTGTGACATTATGAAGTACAGATACATTGAAATTAAACTGATTATATTGATACTGATTATATTAAGTACATGATAAGCTAAAGTCTTCGTAAACTCAATGGAACAATACCGTATCAGGCAGCTTATCAAAATACGTTGTTGTCACAATCCATAAAACTGGGTGCAAAAGTTCAAACTTGTACACAGGTTTTTGAGTTGCAAGTCTAGTTTGAGACTTAACATCAGTGACACTGACCCATCCCTGTGAACCCATGTTTTTTAGTGGACAAGTTAAAGTACAATGTTGTGTGGGTAGAGGTTTGTAGACTACTGCAGCCCTCTGCCTGATTACAGCATGCAATGGTTCACAGACATGTAGGAACAGGAGGAGAGCATCCAGACAATCCAGATTGTTCCACCACCCAATTAGATCATTTCTTTAATCTACTCACAGGATGTGGGCATCTCTGGCCAGACCAGCATTTATTGCCCATGCGTAATTGCCCAGAAGGAAGTTAAGAATCCTTGCTTCTGGAGGCACATGTAGGCCAGACCAGGTTAGGAAGGCAGATCATCTACCCCAATGCCACTTTCCTGCACTATCTCCATGTTCCTTGATGCTATTACTCTCCAAAAATGTATCAATTCCTTTCTCAAGAATGGTACATCTTAAATAAAATCAATTGCAAATTTCTCTTGCCACACTCTGAGGTTCAAATTATCAGGAAAGGCTGAAGATTGTGGGGCTCTTATCTCTAAAATAAATCAGTTGACTGAATAAAGGATGTACTTTTTGAAGCAGTTTATTGAGGGAAACATGGAGAAGATGTTTCAATTTCTCAACTGGGGAGAACCAAGATGAGGGCCAGTAAAAGGTAAGTTGGTCACCCAGAGGTCCAATAACCAAATCTGAAAAAACGTCATTACCCAGGGGGTGGTGACAAGGTGACAATGTGGAATCTACTCTCTACAGTGAGTGGTTGAAGCAAGCAGCATAGCTCCATGTAAAGGGAATCCAGATGAGCACACAAGACAAAGAACACTAGAAGGATATTTTGATCAAGTTGGAGCAGGAGTAGGCCATTCAGCCAATGAGGTGTTCAACCACGGTGGCACAGTGGTTAGCACTGCTGCTTCACAGCACCAGAGACCGGGGTTCAATTCCCGCCTCAGGCGACTCTCTGTGTGGAGTTTGCACGTTCTCCCCGTGTCTGCGTGGGTTTCCTCCGGGTGCTCCGGTTTCCTCCCACACTCCAAAGATGTGCAGGTCAGGTGAATTGGCCATACTAAATTGCCTGTAGTGTTAGGTAAGGGGTAGATGTAGGGGTATGGGTGGGTTGCGCTTCGGCGGGGCGGTGTGGACTTGTTGGGCCGAAGGGCCTGTTTCCACACTGTAAGTAATCTAATCATTCAATGTGAACGAGGCTGATCTGATTATGGCTGGAACTCCACTTTCCTGTCAGCACCACCACATTCCTTGACTCCCTTGTTAATCAAAAATGAGAGGAAACTCGTGTGGAATGTAAATCCTGACATAGATGGGCCAAATGATCTGATTCCATACTGCAACTTTTGTGTAAGTCCATGTTTGGTTTATATAGCCAGCTCACAGGAAACCTATAAGTAATTGTTGGGGAAATAACACAAAGTGGGCAGATGTGATTCAGCATCTTCAGAAATCTACCTAAGTATTATCATTATTGGAGAAAACACAGTTAACATTGTAAATCCAGTACCACTCTTCTACAGAACTGATACATTTGGCAGAGGAGGGGAGATGGCATGGAAACCCAGTGCAAAAGTCAAAGGGTTTTGTTTTGTTTTATTTCATTTACTCACAGGATGTGAGCATTGCTGGCCAGCATTTATTGCCCATTCCTAGTTGCCCTTCAGAAGGTGGCAGTGAACTGTCTTCTTGAACCACTGCACTCCGTGTTATTGTTTAAAAACCCCTTTGCCTTTTGCATTGGAGCACTACTACCGCTGTCACCTTTGACCCTCGTCCACTTCTGTTGAAAGTTTGAACAAAACTAATTTTTAGCTCCTTTCAGTTCTGAAGAGAAGTCATTCTGGACTTGAAACATTAACTCTGTTTCTCTCTCCACAGGTGCTGCCAGACCTGCTGAGTTTTTCCAGCTGTTCCCTGTGTTTGTTTCAGATTTCCACCATCTGCAGTACTTTATTTTTGTTTAAGCCTTGCCCCCTCCCCCACTACCAAACGCTAACCCAACTAACTCACAGTCTCCCCCATCCACACCCAGAACCTACACCCACACACTGGGTTTGCAATTATAGCTGCACAACCCAGGGGAAAGTTCTAGCTGTAATCACTGGGAGAGAAACCATGTCCGACAGGCTGATAGGCTCAAGAGACATGCAAGCACAGCTCTAACTCATACCCCTTAGAGTCTAACTAAGGACAATGTGTTATAGGAAAACAAAAAGGAAGAGTACTTATTAAAAAGGCTGAAGGTGGTCCATAAACGATCCAGCTAGGAGGAAAGTCTTATTTTTTCAAACACATATTAATACATCTGCGTATATCCACAACACAAGGCTATAATATTCTTCTTGAGCCTAGGCTGTAACATCACGTTCTTCCAACCTCCCCCAAGATTCTCAAACAGAGTTATATAAAGAAACTGCAATGTAATACGTTAATACAGCAAGTTGTTTGAGTGTGTTACCTGAAATGATGTGGAAAGCAGATTGATTAATAACTTTCAAAGGGAGTTAGATCAATACTTGGAAAGAAAAAAATTCAAAGGGACAAGGTGATTGAGTGTGAAACTAGTTGAATTGCACTTTGAATTGTAAAACACCATGATTCTAAAGCCTTTAAATCCAATGTACAGCTAAAGGATTTGTGGAATCCATATTCGCATACTTAAACAAGACTCTTCCTAGACTCAAATCACAGTCATGTTCAATTTGCAATAGCTTCAAGCCACTACCTGATTTACAGTTGGTGGAGGTATATTGACAAACAGAATAATTTTTATACAAATAATTCCAAAGTCTATACATGGGTTCAAATATCACCACAACAGCCAGGAATTTAATTAAATAAATAAACATGAAATGAAAAAGCTAGGCTGGGTGTAGTGACTCTGAAACTATCAGATTGGAAAAAAGTCCATCTCATTCATTCATGCCCTTCAGGGATGGAAATCTGTCACCCTTTCCCAGTCTGGCCTATCGGACCACCAGGTCCACAGCAATGTAGCTGACTCATCTACAGAACAAGCCACCCAGTTGTATTCAAGAAGGTGGCTCACAACCATCTACTCCAGCAAATTTAGGGATGGGCAATAAATACTGGCATTGCCAACAACATCCACATCCTGTGAATTAATTCTAAAAAGTTTTGAAAGTTATGGGAACTTGGAAAAAAATGACCAGAAAAGACTGCAAATTATGGCCATCTCAAACATCAAAACACTCTGTCCTATACTCCTTAAAATGTCTATCCAATTCTCCTGTAGTGCTTTGCATAATATCTGCTTCCATGAACAGCCCATTCACCAAATTCGTAACCTTCTGTGTAATGTAATTAAATCCAAACTTATCTTTCTTAAGCTTCAGCTCTTTCCCCCTAATTTGAGATCATAACAACCCTGAAACTATTTTCATGGTTCAATTTATGTATGTCTGAAGAATCTTGATCATTTGACGGCAATAGAGGCAGCATCATTGATGATTTCTAAAGTTAAGTGAGATAGATTCTTGATTGACAAGGGAGTCAGATGGTATAGGAGTTGAGGGAGTAACGTTGCATTGAACAGCTATGGCTTTATCAAATGACAGAGCAGCCTTGAGGAGCTGAATGGCCTGCTCATGCCCCTACTTTTATGTTCGTATATGCTGGATACTGTGAAGGAATGTTCTACCCAACTTTTATGGCATGTGATTTGTGTGAATTTATATCCTTGTGTAAGTGAAAATAACTTTTTATGTTCTCATTGGCTCCTACTAACAAATGAACACAGTAGCTTCAAGTCAGAAGGGAAAAAAATAAAGCGCAAAACAAAAATAAAGACCATTCAGCCCAGATAGGTCTCTTTGATTCCATGTTAAGGAATTGAATCGAACTAACAGCACAAAGACAACAATTTGGCCTAACTTGCCCACCTGTCACCTTAAATTCTGCAAGAGCCTCATCTCTTCCTCCCTGGTGTTAATAAACTTCTGAATGGACCTCTCAAATTTTAAATTTAATGTCGATCTCGCTCTCTGTCCGCCTTCTCTGGAGCTGTAACATTGTATTTCTTGCTCTGTTTTAATACCTTCATGCATTTTATATGGTATGATTTGTCTGTGCTGTATACAAAACACAAAAACATTTCACTGTACCTAGGTACATGCGACAATAACAAATCAAATCAAAAATCTCAGCTCAGTTCAACTCAATTTATCAGCATAACCTTTAAATCCTCTCAACTGCAAGCTCATCAGCTTCTCTCACTTTAATTCATCTACTTATCTAAACTGGTATTCCAATGAATTCCTCATTCCCACAAGTCTCCCAGTAAAGAGATTTCTCCTGAATTCTATATTAGAGATATTGGATCCCCCCTCAATGCCCAACAAGTAAATCTCTAATCTTCCAAATGACAACAGAACAACAGAGTGAAAAGTTTGACACAAGTAGCAATGTATTGGCTGCAAATGACTCAACTGTTATTTCGACAATAATTGTCCTTGTGCCTCATTAATTGTGAAAGATAGGGAAAGGATCCTGAATTAGATAGAAACACTGGCTAGGATAAATGCTACAGGACACTGCATTTGCAGACTTCAGTACACACAGAAAATACCAAGGAAAAAACACCAACTACATGTACTCACGTTTTGCAGAAATTGAAGACGAGATCAGCAGGATTAGCAGCACGCCAAGTGTTGACATTTTTCAACACTGTGTATCCAGGCAGGAGAAATTAGAAGGTGTAGCCTCGAAGAAGATGCCGATGTATCAAAAAGACAGAGGTCGAGGGAGAGGTGAGTGGCTTGGAGGAGCACTTACAAAATCAAATCGGCTCTGGAGAAGGGAGCCACTGAAAAAGTTAGGGCAGAAGGTTTTAACGTTTATCTAGATGGAACAGAGGTCAGGTTCCAAACTCCACATTGTGGTTCTAAGTCCTAGAGTTAAATATTAATCAGCAATGATTTTATACAGATCCTGACACAGAAACTGAATGAACCAAGAAAACATTCTGAGCTCTCATTCCATCCGACAGAGAGAAGGTACATGATACTTCACATTCACTCTAGGAATGTGAATCAAGAATGCAAAGCTTTTGACATTCTCTCCAGTGTTACATTCTGTCCATTTCACAGAACTGAACGTGGTAGGATTTAATGTGGTGGGTTTGAAAAGGGTCTTTGAAACATGTCAAAGGTAAAATCTTTGTGGCAGCTTCAAATCACTGATCTCACTCAGAATTACAGCTAGCTGCTTTACCTTGGACAAGCAATATTGGGCATGATCCTTTCGAGAAAAAGAAGTCTTGATTTCATATAGAACTTTTCTTGACTATAGGAAATCCTTCTACACAGGTAAATAAGTACTTTTAAAATGTAGTCACTGGTGCAACATTGCAGTCATTTAGATTACATGAAACACACTCCAAATGAATGTGATAATCTCACTTACTGACTGTGGGTGTGGCATTGCATGGGAACACTACTCCCTGCAAGTTCCCCTTTAAGCCACTCACCATCCTGACTTAGAAATATGTCACAGTGCCTTTACTGTCACTGGGTCAAAATTCCCTCAGGGCACTGTGAGTGTTCCTACACCGTATGGACCTCAAGGAAGCTCCTCATCATCATCTTCTCTTAGGACAATTATGGAAGGACAATAAATACTAACCATACAGCAACATCCATATCCCCTGAATGAATAAATGAATACTGACCAGCACTACTCCTTTGAAATAGGTCCACCTTAAAGGTAGATGTAGCTACTACTTAACACCTCAATCAATCACTACCTCCAGCAGAGCAGCACTCCCTCAGTGCTGCATTGGAAGCATCAGTTGTAAATCTTGTGCTTAAATCTCTGGAGTGGATCATGAACCTACAACCTTCTGACTCTGAGGTGAGTCATTTACCAACTGAGCCACAGCTGTTCAAGGGCATTAGATGGAAAAGGAACAGAAAGTGCTGGAGAAACTCAGCAGGTCTGACAGCATCTGTGGAGAGAGCGCGAATGTGTGAATATTTCCAGTCCAGTGACCCTTATTTAGAACTGAAAGCAGCAGAGAAATAATAGCATTTATGTTGATAACAGCAGGTGTGGGTGGGGGTGTCAGGGGAAAGCAATGAGTTGATTAGATGGAGACAGTGCCCAAAGAGAGACAGGGAGAGAAAATAAAGGGAAGCAGAAAAGGTGATTTCTGGTGATAAGCCAGGAGAGAGGTAAATGTTGAATAGGTGCTAACAAGAAGTGCGAATAGTTAAAGATGGGTTGGCTGTGCTGGGAGTATCCCATACAGAACAGGAACCAGGGGTGGGGGATGGGTAACAAATATCAAGGAAAATGTTCACAGAAGTTAAAAAACAGGATGAATCTATTCCAAAGGTAAAAACCTATTAGACTCAAAACCTGTTGTGTTGTGTCTCAAATCTAGAGTGCAGTCTATTTTTAAGAGACAAGCTAATATCATCACCACATCAGAGAACAGTAAACATAGAATGATACAGTGCATAACAAGCCCTTCAGTCCTCGATGTTGCGCCAATCCATGAACTAATCTAAGCCCATCCCCCTACACGATCCCACCATCATCCACGTGCTTACCCAAGGATTGTTTAAATGCCCCTAATCTGGCCAGGTTAACTACATTGGCGGGCCGGGCATTTCACGCCTTTACCACTCTCTGAGTAAAGAACCTGCCTCTGACATCTGTCTTAAATCTATCACCCCTCAATTTGTAGCTATGCCCCTTCGTACAAGCTGACATCATCATCCTAGGAAAGCGACTCTCACTGTCTACTCTATCTAATCCTCTGATCATCTTGTATGTCTCTATCAAATCTCTTCTTAGCCTTCTCTCCAATGAGAACAGACCCAAGCCTTTCCTCGTAAGACCTTCCCTCCAGACCAGGCAATATCCTGGTAAAAATATGATCTGAGGGTATGAAGGTTTCAGACTCCAACTTCACTGGAACTTGAAGCATGACATGCTGACCGAAGAGTGCTGGTGGTTGTAAAATAGCTTATTATTTGTTAACCCAACACCTGTGACTATGTATGCATCAGGAGTGATCAGTGGCGCCCACAAAGATTGGTGTTAGGATCTCAGTTATTCACATTATTTATTTATGACTTGGATAATGGCGTAGAAAGTCACATATCCAAATTTGCTGCTGACATCAAGTTAGGCAGCAGCATGGACAGTATAGATGATAGCATAAAATTACAAAGGAATATTGATAGACTAAGTGAATGGGAAAAAGCTTTGGCAGATGGAGTTCAGTGTGAACAAGTGTGACATTATCCATTTTGGACCAAAGGTACTTTCTAGCTGAAGTTAAATCTAAAGGATGCCCAAAGAGACTTCAGTGTTCAGGTCTTTAAATCTTTAAAATATCATTAACAGGTCTAGAAAATAATCAAGAAAGCTAATGGAATTTTAGCCTTTATATCTTGACGACTGGAGGACAAGGATGCATAAGTTATGCTGCAGTTATACAAAGTTGAAAAGTGTAGCACTGGAAAACCACAGCAGATCAGGCTGTATCCGAGGAGCAGGATGTTGCCTGACCTACTGTGCTTTTCCAATGCCACACGTTTTGACTCGGATCTCCAGCATCTGCAGTCTTCACCTTCTCCTAGTTGCAGTTATACAAAGCCCTATGACTGTTCTTCAGGGTAATTAGTGCATTCCCGCATATCTCATTTCAACTTCTATTGAAGAGTGAGAAAAACTGCCCAATGTTTATAAGTTAGAATGTGAAACTTCACAGAACTGTTATGGTAGGTATTGTATCTGCACCAGTTCTCTGAGCATTTTGACACATTTCCATTCTCCTGCATTTTCTCTGTAACCATTGCACATTGTTTCTATTTAAATAACCACCCAAAACGCTCTTGAATGCCTCACTGGAACCTGCCTCCATTACATTTCCAGGCAGAGCATTCCACACCCTAATTACACACTGGGGGAAAACACATCTTCTCACTTCGCATTTGCTTCTTTTGCAAAACACTTTGAAATGTGTTCTCTCACCTTCCTCCATCCTTCTATGAAACAGGAACAGCATCCCATTATCTGCTCTGTCCTCATCACTTGGAAATTTCGATCAGATCTCTTCATAGCTTTCTCCTTCCAAAGGAAATGTGTCCCGACTTGACCAATCTACCATAATAACTCAGGTTTCTCATCTCTGGAACCATTCTTGAAAATGTCTTCTGTGGTCTCTCCAATATGTTCGAAAGGGCTGTTTCCTTGCTGTAAATCTTTATGACTCTATGTTTACATTCTTCCTATAAAGTATCACCCACACTTAAACAATACTCCACCTGAGGTCCAGCAAGTGTCTTATATAAGTTCAACAACACCTCCCTGCACTTAAACTCAATGCCCCTAATAATAAAGCTGAGGGCAGAGTATACTTTCCGAACAGCTGTTTCTACTTGACCTGATACCTTTTGTTACGACACGGGGTAAACCCCCTGCTTAATTTAAACCAGCAACACAGAAAAGATTTATCCCGTGCAGTAATCTGTGGAAATTTGAGCGGCCAAGAACTTAAAGTAAAAATTAACAACTTTATTTCTTAAAGTATAACAGAGAATAATTAACTAACGACTATTTACAACTCCTTCTTCTAACCTATCTTTTACTTTTCCTTCTATGATACTAATCTGATAAAACCCCCAAGTAAGATAGATCAAAAATTCAAATTTCAAAACCAGGTAGCTATCGAATCTTCCCTTTGCATCTTCCTCTGTAGATTTTCTTCTTGGGGAATTACTCTTTCACAGGTCATTGATAGATAAAGATATCTTTAAGAGAGCAGTGTTTTAGGCAGTGTGTACATGCTTGGCAGTTCTCCCCCAATTGTTCAATTGTTTTCCCAATTTTATACCCCAAAACATTGGATTGTTTCACTGGTGTTAATGTTGTCAAAATACCAAATTCAAACTTGATTGGAGTTTGGTATTTTGGGGCATATTTTAAACTGATTGGTGAAATTCAATTTTTTTTTTTCTGTCTCCAGGCAACGCAGCTAATCTAGATGTTCAACCAAAAGTTACATTTTAAATTTTCCAGTACTTAGTGTGTTTCTCTAAGTCCTTGCTAGTTTTCAACTCTCTTAAAGATACTGTCCCCCTTACACCTTCATAACACCTCCCCCCTTTAAGAAAAAATGTACCATCATGATGAAAAGATGGCTTCATTTTGATTGCTATTCTTAAAACACATTTTCATAACATACAGATAACTTTAACCTAAGTTCACCTTAACGTCTTCCCATCTATATATAATACTGGATAAATACAAATCTCATCTAAACTTTATCAGTTAAATCTGCGATATCGCATCTGCAATTACATTCTTATGACCCAGCATGTATGATTTTTAAATTAAAAGTCTGTAGCATAAGACTCCAATTAAATAGTCTCATATTCTTGTCTTTAGAGCTTTCTAAGAATGTAAGAGGATTACAATCCATGTACACAACCGTCTCCGACACATTCTTCATGACATACACATTAAAATGTTTAAGGCCAGTACCAAACTCAATTGTTCTTTTTCAAACATGGAGTATTTCCTCAGGTGGATGTTGAGCTTCTTCAAAAAGTAACTAACTGGCAGTTCAATCCCATCCTCACGACCTGTAGGAATACAGCTCCAATTCCTATGTCACTAGCATCTATGGTATCTTTAAAAGGTTTTAAAAAGTGTAACTAAAACTAGCATTCAAATGGTCGAATGCCTCCTGGCATTGTTCTATCCACCGAAACTTTATGTTCATCTTCAGCAAATTGGTTAATGGTGCTACTACACTGCTAAAGTTTGGAACAAATGTCTAATAGAATCCACTGAGTTCAAAGAATCGAAGCACCTCTTTCTTCGAGGTTGGTCATGGAAATTTCTCGGTGGCATTCGTCTTTGTGTTCCGTGGGATCAATCTTCTACGACTGATGTTATGTTCCAATAACATCACCTCTGCTTTCGCGAATTCAGTTTTGTTTAAGTTTATTCCCAGTTTTGCTTATTGTAGTCATTCAAAGAGCTCTGCCAGCTGTACAATGTGATCTTTCCAAGACTTATTAAACATCATCCAAATAGACTGCAGAGTTTGTTAACCCAGCCACAACTCTGTTCATGAGAATTTGGAATGTGGCAGGTGCATTCTTTATTCCAAAGAGCATCACTTTAAATTGGTATAACCCATTTGGGGTTACAAACGCAGAAATTTCTTTCGTCATTTCTGATTAGGTCCAACTTGGTGATGTAACTGGCTTGTCCAACTTTCTTGAGACAGTCATCCAATCTAGGAATTGGATATGAGTCCGATTTTGTAATGGTGTTGACCTTCCGATAATCCACATAGAATCATTGAGTCCCATCCGGTTTGGGAACTAAGATGATCGGCAAACTCCACTCCCTCTGGCTTGGTTCGATGATGTCCTTGTCAAGCATGGCCTCCACCTCCATCTGGACCTTTCTGGCTTCGAAATGATTAACCTGATAGGGGTGTTGTTTTATCGGAGCAGTATTCTCCACGTCTACTTGCATTAGTCCTCCCCACCTGATTCTTACCTATGTCCTTGTACTGCAGTAACAAATCTTTCAAGTGTGTTCTATGCTCATGAGACAGATAGTTTACTAATCTATCCCATTCTCAAGGACTTCTTCATTTTTAATCTACTTCAAGGCACATCAAATCCACACCAAATGGATTTGATTCCTCACTCTGTGGGGTAGTAATTAACACTTGTTTCTCCAGTTCTTTCTCTCGAATATAATATCGTTTCAACATGCTCACATGACATATCTGATACCTTTACATTCTATATGGCATATTTACTAGATACTTCACCTGAGGAGAAAGTGAGGACTGCAGATGCTGGCGATCAGAGCTGAAAATGTGTTGCTGGAAAAGCGCAACAGGTCTGGCAGCATCCAAGAAGCAGGAGAATTGACGTTTCGGGCATGAGCCCTTCTTCAGGAATGAGGAAAGTGTGTCCAGCAGGCTAAGATAAAAGGGAGGGAGGAGGGACTTGGGGGAGGGGCGTTGGAAATGAGATAGGTGGAAGGAGGTCAAGGTGAGGGTGATAGGCCGGAGTGGAGGTGGGGGCGGAGAGGTCAGGAAGAAGATTGTAGGTTAGGAAGGCGGTGCTGAGTTTGAGGGATTTGACTAAGACAAGGTGGGGGGAGGGGAAATGAGGAAACTGGAGAAATCTGAGTTCATCCCTTGTGGTTGGAGGGTTCCTACGCGGAAGATGAGGTGTTCTTCCTCCAACCGTCGTGTTGCTATGGTCTGGCGATGGAGGAGTCCAAGGACCTGCATGTCCTTGGTGGAGTGGGAGGAGGACTTGAAGTGTTGAGCCACGGGGTGGTTGGGTTGGTTGGTCTGGGTGTCCCAGAGGTGTTCTCTGAAATGTTCCGCAAGTAGGCGGCCTGTCTCCCCAATATAGAGGAAGCCACATCGGGTGCAGCGGATGCGGTAAATGATGTGTGTGGAGGTGCAGGTGAATTTGTGGCGGATATGGAAGGATCCCTTGGGGCCTTGGAAGGAAGTAAGGGGGGAGGTGTGGGCGCAAGTTTTGCATTTCTTGCAGTTGGAGGGGAAGGTGCCGGGAGTGGAGGTTGGGTTGGTGGGGGGGGTGTGGACCTGATGAGGGAGTCACGGAGGGAGTGGTCTTTTCGGAACGCTGATAGGGGAGGGGAGGGGAGGGACATATATCCCTGGTGGTGGGGTCCGTTTGGAGGTGGCGGAAATGACGGCGGATGATACGCTGTATATGGAGGTTGGTGGGGTGGAAGGTGAGGACCAGTAGGGTTCTGTCCTGGTGGCGGTTGGAGGGGCAGGGCTCAAGGGTGGAGGAGCGGGAAGTGGAGGAGATGCGGTGGAGAGCATCGTCGATCAGGTCTGTGGGGGAAATCGCGGTCTTTGAAGAACGAGGCCATCTGGGTTGTACAGTATTGGAACTGGTCCTCCTGGGAGCAGATGTGGCGAAGACGAAGGAATTGGGAATATGGGATGGCATTTTTACAGGGGGCAGGGTGGGAGGAGGTGTAATCTAGTTAGCTGTGGGAGTAGGTCAGTTTATAGTAAATGTCCGTGTTGATTTGGTCGCCCGAGATAGAAATGGAAAGGTCTAGGAAGGGAAGGGAGGAGTCTGAGATAGTCCAGGTGAATTTGAGGTCGGGGTGGAAGGTGTTGGTAAAGTGGATGAACTGTTCAACCTCCTCGTGGGAGCACAAGGCAGCGTCGATACAGTCATCGATGTAGTGGAGGAAAAGGTGGGGGGTAGTGCCAGTGTAGCTGCGGAAGATGGACTGTTCCACATATCCTACAAAGAGGCTGGCATAGCTGGGGCCCATGCGGGTGCTCATGGCTACTCCTTTGGTTTGGAGGAAGTGGGAGGAATGGAAAGAGAAGTTGTTCAGGGTGAGGACCAGTTCAGTCAGTCAAAGGAGGGTGTCAGTGGAAGGGTACTGGTTGGTATGGCGGGAAAGGAAGAAGCGGAGGGCTTTGAGTCCTACGTGATGGGGGATGGAGGTGTATAGGGACTGGATGTCCATGGTGAAGATAAGGCGTTGGGGACCGGGGAAGCGAAAATCATGGAGGTGGAGTGCGTGGGTGGTGTCCCGAACGTAGGTGGGGAGTTCTTGGACTAAGGGGGACAGGACCGTGTCGAGGTGTGCAGAGCTGAGTTCGGTGGGGCAGGAGCAGGCTGAGACAATGGGTCGGCTGGGGCAGTCAGGTTTGTGGATTTTGGGCAGGAGGTAGAAACGGGCGGTGCAGGGTTGTGGGACTATGAGGTTGGAGACGGTGGATGGGAGATCCCCTGAGGTGATGAGGTTATGGATGGTCTGGGAGATGATGGTTTGGTGGTGGGAGGTGGGGTCATGGTCAAGGGGGCAGTAAGAGGAGGTGTCCACGAGCTGGCGTTTAGCCTCAGCGGTGTAAAGGTCAGTGCGCCAAACTACTACCGCGCCTCCCTTGGCTGCCAGTTTGATAGTGAGGTTGGGGTTGGAACAGAGGGAGTGGAAGGCTGCATGTTCCGAGGGTGAGAGGTTGGAGTGGGTGAGAGGGGTGGAGAAGTTGAGGCGGTTAATGTCGCGGCGGCAGTTGGCTATGAAGAGATCGAGGGCAGGTAAGAGGCCAGCACGGGGTGTCCAGGTGGACACCTGACTGCCCCGGCAAAATCCACAAACCTGACTGCCCCGGCCAACCATGGACATCCAGTCCCTGTACACCTCCATCCCCCATCACGAAGGACTCAAAGCCCTCCGCTTCTTCCTTTCCCGCCGTACCAACCAGTACACTTCCACTGACACCCTCCTTCGACTGACTGAACTGGTCCTCACCCTGAACAACTTCTCTTTCCAATCCTCCCACTTCCTCCAAACCAAAGGAGTAGCCATGGGCACCCGCATGGGCCCCAGCTATGCCAGCCTCTTTGTAGGATATGTGGAACAGTCCATCTTCCGCAGCTACACTGGCACTACCCCCCACCTTTTCCTCCACTACATCGATGACTGTATCGGCGCTGCCTTGTGCTCCCACGAGGAGGTTGAACAGTTCATCCACTTTACCAACACCTTCCACCCCGACCTCAAATTCACCTGGACTATCTCAGACTCCTCCCTTCCCTTCCTAGACCTTTCCATTTCTATCTCGGTCGACCGAATCAACACGGACATTTACTATAAACCGACCGATTCCCACAGCTACCTAGACTACACCTCCTCCCACCCTGCCCCCTGTAAAAACGCCATCCCATATTCCCAATTCCTTCGTCTTCGCCGCATCTGCTCCCAGGAGGACCAGTTCCAATACTGTATAACCCAGATGGTCTCCTTCTTCAAAGACCGCAATTTCCCCCTAGACGTGATCGACGATGCCCTCCACCGCATCTCCTCCACTTCCCGCTCCTCCACCCTTGAGCCCTGCCCCTCCAACCGCCACCAGGACAGAACCCTACTGGTCCTCACCTTCCACCCCACCAACCTCCATATACAGCGTATCATCCGCCGTCATTTCCTCCACCTCCAAAAGGTTCCCACCACCAGGGATATATTTCCCTCCCCTCCCAGCACTCCGAAAAGACCACTCCCTCCATGACTCCCACGTCAGGTCCACATCCCCCACCAACCCAACCTCCACTCCCGGCACCTTCCCCTGCAACCGCAAAAAGTGCAAAACTTGCACCCACACCTCCCCCCTTACGTCCCTCCAAGGCCCCAAGGGATCCTTCCATATCCGCCACAAATTCACCTGCACCTCCACACACAACACTTATTGTATCCACTGCACCCAATGTGGCCTCCTCTATATTGGGGAGACAGGCCGCGGAACGTTTCAGAGAACACCTCTGGGACACCCAGACCAACCAACCCAACCACCCCGTGGCTCAACACTTCAAGTCCCCCTCCCACTCCACCAAGGACATGCAGGTCCTTGGACTCCTCCATCGCCAGACCATAGCAACACGACGGTTGGAGGAAGAATGCCTCATCTTCCACCTAGGAACCCTCCAACCACAAGGGATGAACTCAGATTTCTCCAGTTTCCTCATTTCCCCTCCCCCCACCTTGTCTCAGTCAAATCCCTCGAACTCAGCACCGCCTTCCTAACCTGCAATTTTCTTCCTGACCTCTCCGCCCCCACCCCCACTCTGGCCTATCACCCTCACCTTGACCTCCTTCCACCTATCACATTTCCAATGCCCCTCCCCAAGTCCCCCCTCCCTCCCTTTTATCTTAGCCTGCTGGACACACTTTCCTCATTCCTGAAGAAGGGCTCATGCCCGAAACGTCAATTCTCCTGCTCCTTGGATGCTGCCTGACCTGCTGCGCTTTTCCAGCAACACATTTTCAGCCTAGATACTTCACCTGACTCAACCTTTTCTCAATTTGAGTAATTGGGGACCACTAAACCTGGCTTTGAATGGATCCTATCACTGCTAACAGTAGTAACATGTCATCCCCTCGGGAAAACATCAGAGTCTTAGAGTCTTTATCTACCACATGTTTTATTCTATACTGTGTCCTCTTTAGGTGCTGCTGAGCTTACTCACCTATTTGATTTAATCACTCCCTCACCTCCAATACATAATCTAAGTATGAGATCTCTGACTTTGGTCCTGTCAATTTTTCTTTAATTAATTTTAAAGGACCTCTCACTTCATGCCCAAATATTAACTGGAAGGGAGTGAACTGAGTAGATTCATTTGGAGCATCTTGAATGGCAAGCAATACGAATGGGATACCTTTATCCCAATCATTCGGGTAATCCTGACAGTATGCTCTCAATATGGTCTTCAAGGTCTGATGCCACCTTTCTAAAGCTCCCTGGGAATTTGGATGATATGCACTAGATTTAAAGTACAGTATACCTAAGCTATCCATAATCTCCTTAAACAGCCTAGCAGTAAAATTTGACCCTTGGTCCAACTGAATCTCTCTGGGGAGCCCATACCGTGTGAAGAAAGCTACAGATTCCTCTACTATCTTTTTTGCCTTGATACTCTGTAATGGAATTGCCTCCGGAATTGTGGTAAACACATCCATTATGGTTAACAAATACTGGCTCCCACTGTTAGTTCTCAGGAGGGGACCTACACAATCAATCATAACTCGTGTGAAAGGTTCTTCAAATTTGGGAAATGGCAACAAAGGTGCTGGTTTTATTACCACCTGTGGCTTACCTATCATATGACACGTATGGCAAAAGTTAACCACATCCTTGTGCATTCCAGGCCAATAAAAATGTTTTTGTAGCTTAGTCTGAGTCTTTCATACCCCTAGGTTACCTCCTACAGGTAGTTCTTGTGCTACCCGTAACACTTCCTGTCTGTATGCTACCGGCAACATAATCTGGTGCACTTCAGCCCATTTCTCCTCGGCACTAACCTGTGGTGGTGTCTATTTCCGTCTTAGGATTCTATCTTTCAGGTAATGACCCTCAGGAATATTCTCTGCCTCCTTTTCGGAGTACGCATACACACATATATTTTTTATTGTCTTGTCATGCTGTTGCAAGTCCTTTAGTCTTTCAGGAGTAAAGACTTCTGTCTGACCATCTGCCTGTTCAGGGCTTTCATGCACCATTACATCAAACAGGGTGTCCGTTAACTGAACCTCAACTCCTCCATCTTTTTCTTTACTTTTCACCTCATGCTGTCACTTATGATAGTGGGATCTGGTTACCACACAGTCTTGGAAAATACCAGTATATTTCTGTTTTAACTCCTCAGTTCTCTGGTCTTCTCCACAACAAAGGGTGTCACTCCCATCTTGGATCCTGCCAAATAATTCCCAAGAACAAACTGAATTCCTGAAACTGACACTTTGTCAATCACTCCCACTGTAATTTCCCCAGTCTTGAGTTGGCACTCCAACCTGATGTTACATTGGGGAATGCTAAATTTCTGTCCATCTATCCCACAAATTACCACACTCTTGGGTAACAGATCAGAAAGCATGCATATTCACTCATCTCTTATTATCAGCGACTGGTTAGATCCTATATCTCCCAAAATTATAACTTCTTGTCCTTCTCCCCCAATTCTTTCTGAGTAAACTTTACCCACAGAGGTAGGTACTAACTCTATACCCAACCCCTGCCTCAGCTGTGCACTCTCCTGCAGCTCCTCAGCTCTTTTGGAGTCTTCTATACCACCTTCACTAATGTCACTGGCTTAGCTTCTTTTACCACATCTTTTCCCATAGCACCTTTCTTTAATGACCAGCGCTGTGACTTTGTGTGTTCCACCATCTGGCAGTGAAAACATCTTTTCCCAATGCCCTTTTGAAACCACTAGCACTGAAATTTTCTGTGTCCCACTCCATTACAGTGAAAACACAAGAGGCTTTACACCTCCTTTCCACCTTCTTGGGCTTCTTTTTTATCCTGTGGTAAACACTTACCAGTGCTCTCTACTCTCTGTTTCATAGTGTAGGATCTCTCCTTCTCCCAACTTCTATCCCTCACAGGATGAAATTCTGATTGGAAGCTTGTCTTATGCACCAACATATATTCATCTGCTAATTCTGCTGCCCTTCTCACTTCCTGAACTTTCTGTTCTTCCACGTGAATTCTTACTATCTCTTGAAGTGAGTTCTTAAACTCCTCCAGCAAAATAATCTCTCATAGAGCCTCAAAGGCCCTATCTATTTTCAAAGCACGCACCCATCTATCAAAATGACTATGCTTAATTCTTTTGAACTCAACGTAAGTCTGACCTAGTTCCTTCTTTGTGTTTTTGGTATTAATTCATAAACACTTAAAATAGCCAGTTTAATCTTTTCATAATCTCTTATCCCCTCATCTGACGGTGCAGCAAATACCTCACTAGCTCTTCTTGCCAGTTTAGTCTGAACTAGCATTACCCATAAATCCTCAGACCACTCCATCTGCTTAGCTAATTTTTCAAATGAAATAAAGAAGGATTCAAATTGTTTCTCATCAATATATGCAAGATTTTTGACATTTTTGTATATATCACTACCTTCTCTTTTAATCTCCATCCTGTTTACTTGACTTTGCTCACTCAGTCGCAACTTCTCAAGTTCAGATGCTCTCACTTTTTGCTCAGCTAAGAACCTTCTCTTTCTCTCTTTTTCCTCTCTATCTCTCCTCTCTCTCCCTCTCTTTCTCTCTCCCTGTCTCTGTTTATCTTCTTATTTAATTTTCCTCAATTGTAACTTAAGTTTTTCTAACTCTACTGCACTTGACTGTTTCTTTGACACACCTAAGAGTTTGAGTAACTCCTTTACAATTTCAGTTTTAGTTTTGTCCTTGGTTAAACCCAAATCTAACTTATTTGCTAATTCTAAAAATATGACCTTTTTCTGTCCTTCTAAACTTTCTTGGCAAATTTGAGAATCATCTTCAAATCCCAGAACCTCATTAGCAATTTTAAGAGCCATTTCTCTCACTTTTAATTTAATCAACCACAAGTCACCGAAAGTAAACAAACTGCCTCACCTAAGTTTTATTTAAAGAGCTAGGAAACTAACCAGCAAGTGTTTAAATCTACTGGGCTTTTCATACCCCAAATCTGTTCAAATCTATTTAAATATGTTCAATCACGAATCCGAGACTCAAACTATTCAAATCCTGGACAAGCCCCCAAACTGTTACAACACGGGTAAACCACCCTGCTTAAGTTAAACCAGCAACAATACAGAGAAGATTCATCCCATACAGTAATCTGTGAAAATTCGAGAGGCCAAGAACTATTTAAAGTAAAAATTAACAACTTTATTTCTTAAAGTATAACAGATAATAATTAACTAACAACTATTTACAACTCCTTCCTCTAACCTATCTTTTACTTTCCCTTCTATAATACTAGTCCAATAAAACCCCATGTACTTCTGTAAGTCCTTGCTAGCTTTCAACTCTCTTAAAGGTACAGTATCCCTTACACTTTCATGACACTTTAATGACTTATGGACTTGTACATCATGTCTCAGTGCTCCTAAACACCTTTGGAAAAGCATGCTTTATTTTATAGACTCACTCCATGCTCATTAAAGCAGAATGTATCCCCACACACATCTCCACAATGAACTTCATCTGTCGCTATCTGCCCACTCCACCAACTTTTCCATGCCCTTTTGAAGTTCCACATTTCCTCACAGTTTACTATACTCACAAATTTTGTGTCATCCACAAAACTTTGATAATGCCCCCTGCCCAATAAGATCTAGATAATTAGTTATTTTTCAGGAAAAGCAAGAGTCCCAATACCAGTCCCACTAACACAAACCTTCCCCCCACCCCAGCCTGAAATATCCCCATTAACCACCACTCGCTACTTTCGATAACTCAGCATTTCTGTATCCATGTGCTACTGACCCTTTTAATCCATAAGTTACAATATTTTTTACAAGTCTATTATGTGGCACTATATAAAATTCTTTCTGCACGTCCTCGTCCATCATATTAACAGCACTGTGCCCATCAACCCCTTCTTTTACCTCTTCAAGAAGTCCAGCAACTTAAGATGTGGAGGTGCCAGTGTTAGATTGGGGTGGGCAAAGGTTATAGTCCAACAGGTTTACTTGAAAGTACTAACTTTCGGAGAGCCACTCCTTCATCAGGTAACTAATGGGACATGATCATAGAATTTTTTGTAAAAGATCAAAATGTCATACAACCAATGCGATGTACTGAACAAATCTTGATTGCTGTTAAGTCTTTAATCACTTAGAATGGAGTTGCAGGATTCAAATGATTAATATATAAATCCAAGAACTTCTTTCAAGTCACAATCCCAAGACAACTTAAGGTTTTATCAGTATATAAAAAAAAAGTGCCATCTGAGCTCAGACAATGCATTAAAGGCATGGGGTTAGAGTCTGTCTGTATCCTAACCTTGAGTCAGATTGGTTCTAGTTTCCAAAGTAGGAATTTATAAAATGTCACATGGACTGACTGCCTACAGATCATGTGCTTTTTGAGCAAAATAGAATGTATCTGCAAATACAAATCTGCAAATGCAAATTCATTCCATAGACTTATAAGTATGTGTGTGGGAGGGAGAGTGCATGTGTGTGTGTGTGCGCACACACGTGTGCTTGATAGAGTGTGCACGCGAATGTGATGGAGAATATGCCTGTGTTTGTGAGTATGTGTGTATGTGAGCGAGAGAGCGAGTATATGAGAGTCTGTGCGACTGTCGACTGTGTGAGTGTGATTGTGTATAAGAGTATGTGTGCTAGTATGAGAGTGTGTGTGTGAGAGTGTATAGTGTATTGGAGTCACCTGTAGTGTGACAGGAACCCAAGGTTCTGGTTGAGGCCATCCTCATGGGTATTGAACTTGGCTATCAGCCTCTACACAATGACCAGGGTTGTTGCGTATCCTGAAGTCCACCTTGGAGGATGGTCACCTGAAGATCCAAGGCCGAATGTCCTAGATCGCTGAAGTGTTCCCCAACTGGGAGGGAACAACCCTGTCTGGAAATTGTTGCGCGACGTCCATTCATCCCTTGTCATAGCGCTGCTTGGGTTCGCCAATATACCATGCCTTGGGGCATTCTTGCCTGCAACGTGTCGATTGGACAACATTGGCCGAGTCAGATGAATACCTGCGGTGCATGTGGTTGGTGGTGTCCCCACGTGTAATGGTAGTACAACAGGGTTGTATGGTGTTGTGGTTGATGCTGTCCTGGAGGTTGGGCAGTTTGCTGTGAACAATAGTCTAGCATCCCCATTCTAGGTGATTAAAGACTTGACGTGCATTAATGATGAAGAAGCAGCGCTCCGAAAGCTAGAGCTTCCAAATAAGCCATTTGGACTAGAACCTGGTGTGTGATTTTTAACTTTCTCCAGCAACATGTCTTTTCCTTGATAAATCCACTCTGGATCTTCTGACTGAACCCACATTTTCTTCATATTGAAATAACTCCACAGAGGCTGGTATCCCATCACCAAGTCACCCTTTATTTATATATGACCCTGACCCAGTTTCCTCAGAATCAGCTCTCAGAGTGAGCAGAACTTCTGATAATCCTGTTTATTGTTTTTTTAAAATAATTTTCCTAATCAAATTGTTCAGAAATGTTATTACACACCTCTGGAGCAAGTGGGATATGTACCTAGGTCTATTGATTCAAGGATAAGGACACTATCACTGTATCACAAGAGGGCCCTGATACTCCTGTCCATATCTGTCAGCCAGGGCTCTCTGATTGGAGCAGATTAATAGCCCCAATCAGGGAACTCCTCCTCTAACAGGGCCACATGGCTGACCTAGTTACATTCACAACACACCTGACTATAAGTTTATCCCGAATAATTGTTTCGAGCAGTTTACTCAGACTGGCCTGCGAGCGCTGGCCAATTATCTTTATTATTAAACCTGCTTCTGAATGTAGCAGTGAAGTGAATAGTCTGGATACTTTAACAGAGAAATTAGGTATGGTGGTAAGGAATAGAAGAAGATGCTAATGGAGTGAGCTGAAGATGAGAGATGGTGTGTAAGCAAAACATTAGCAGTGAGCAATTCACCTGTTTCTGAGCTACAAAATACCATCTAATTCTGTAATTGGCTCTCCTTTAAATGAGCAGTTGTGACTTCTCATTATACAATGGTTTTGGTTCCAGTAATACTGCATCTACCTTAAGGCTAAAGAACTTCTGTGAAACTGAAAAACAGATAAGAAAATATGAACACTGGAATGTGTATAGTGTACTTTGAACTTTAGCATGTAAGGGTTCAATTTCCTTGTTCATACATCAGCTTTCTTTGTATGTGAACTCATAGAATCATAAGCATGTGGAAACAGGCCATTTGGCCCATTGAATTTATACTAACCCTCCAAAGAGCATCCCATGCAAACACAGCCCTCTTCCCTATCCCTGTAACTCTGCATTTCCCATGGCTATCCCACCTAGCCTGCACACTCCAAAACACTATAGGCGATTTTGTATGGCCAATCCATCTATGGCTGGCCAAGTAGAGAAAGCCATCCATGTAAGCAGAGCAAAAGGAATATGGTGGTGTCCAGTAAAGTGGGTGGAGGTGGTGGTGGTTTGGGGGCAGGGAAGTGGGGGGTTGGGGGGGGAAGTGTTGTGTGGTGTGGATTAACACTCTTTGCTGCCACAAAGTCCAGGCTACCAGAATCAGGACATCTCCTCAGGCTGGAGAGAAACTTGCAGTGGAAGGAGAAGGCTCCAGTCATTGTGGTCCATGTTGATCCCAATCTAGGTAGGACGAGGAAAGAGGTGCTGCATAAAGAGTATGAAGAACCAGATAACAAAATAAGGAGCACTACAAAGGTAATAATTTCTGGATTATTACCTGCGGCTCTGACAAATCATCCCAGGGCAATTAAGATTAGAGAAATAAATACATGTCTGAAAGACTCATGTATTGGAAATGAATTCTAGTTTTTGGACATTGGCACCAATATTATCACCCATTTGGGAAAGTATTCTGAACCTGCCAGTCCTAGGTCACCACAAAGGTTAATGAGTTAATCAAAGCACACAAAATTTTCCTATCTGATCAGAAAACACTGACCAGGTTTCTGTAGTTAACAAGAATTATTGTTCATTACAAACAGGTAACCTCTAATCACAAGTTAAAAAGTTATGAACTATGAATGTATAGTTCTATGAGTGAAAACTCAAACCCAATTTTTTTTTTGTCTGTACGTGTATATAAAAGGTTTTAAAAGGGGTTTAATGGGTGGAGGGAAAGAAAAACTGGGAAATGCATGTTTCACTGGAAACACCAAAAGCACCAATTAATGTCATTGAGATATTCCTTTTAGCTTCCCAAGACTTTCTGCTCTTCAATCTTCTTTCTCCAGGTTTACTTGTTCACAGGAGGCACAGGGAGGCACACATTGGCATGGATGAAAGATTGGCTCGCTGACAGGAATAGAGAGTAGGCAGAAGTGAATCATTTTCTGGTTGGCAAGATGTAATGAGTGGTATAGCACAGAGTTTGCTGCAGAAACTTTATCTGTTTACAATTTATAGAAATGAACTGGCTTAAGAGATAAAAGGTATGGTTGCTAATTTTGTGATGACACACAAATAAGTAGGAATGTGCATTGTGAGGAGTACATAAGTATGTTATGAAGGGATGTCATGATGCGGAAGTGCTGGTGTTGGGCTGGGGCAGACAAAATCAGAAGTTACACGACACCAGGCTATAATCCAACAGTTTCATTTAAAATCAGAAGCTTTATGAGCAGCGCTCCAAAAGCTTGTGATTTCAAATAAACCTTTTGAATTATAACCTGATGTTGTGTGATTTCTGATTATGAAGTGATGTGACTGAACAAAGGTCTGGCAAATGGAAAAAATGGTGGGAAAACATTTAATTGTCCATTTTGGCTGGAAGAAAATAAAAGGAGCACATCACATTGGAGATTGCAGAGCTCTGAGATGTAGAAAGATCTGGGCATTCAAGTGCATAAGTACAACAGATTAGTATGTATTAGGAAAGAAAATAGAATGACATCATTTGTTGCGAGGGGAATTGAATACAAAAATAGGGAGGTTATGCTGGGGTTATACAGGATGTGGAGGTGCTGGTGTTGGACTGGGGTGGACAAAATTAAAAATCACAATGCACAAGGTTATAGTCCAACAGGTAATTTGGAAGCACTAGCTTTCAGAGCGCTACCTGACAAAGGAGCAGCACTCCAAAAGCTTGTATTTCCAAATAACCTGCTGGATTATAACCTGGTGTGGTGTGATTTATAACTCAGCTATACAGGACACTAATGAGGCCACATCTGGAGACTGTGTACTATATTGATCACCTTATTTAACGAAGGCTGCATATGCATTGAAGGCATTTCAGAGATCGTTTACTAAATTAATCCATGAAATGGTTGGGTTGTCTTACGACGAAAGGCTGGACAGTTTGGGCTCTTATCCACTGAAGTTGAAAAGAACAAGAAGCAATTTGATTGAAATATGGGAGATCCTAAAGGCTGCTGAGGGTTAAAAGGAAGTTTCTACGTCTGGGACAATTTAGAACTTAGGACCACTCTTTCAACATAAAGGATGATTCAGTTAAAAGAGATAAACAGCATTGTCTCCGCACAGCGGGTGGTGAGTTTTTGGAATTTTCTCCCTCAAAAAGGAGGTGGAAGCAGAATCTTTCAAGTTTTTGTTTTAAGGCAGAGGTATGTGGATTCTTGATAAGAAAGAGGCTGAAAAGTTATCAGGGTAGTCAGGAATACAGAGTGATCAGATCAGCTATTCTTGTACTGAATGGAAGAGCAGGCTAAAGGGCTGCATGGAGGAAGTGAGGACTGCAGATGCTGGCGATCAGAGTCGAGAGTGTGGTGCTGGAAAAGCACAGCAGGTCAGGCAGCATCTGAGGAGCAGGGCAGTAAACATTTTGAGCAGACGCTCTTCATCCGGAATGAGGGGTTGGCCCAAGACGGCAGAGATAAATTAGAGGGAGGTGGGGCTGGGGGGAAGGTAGCTGGGAATGCGATTGGTAGATGAAGGGGGAGGTGAAGGTATAAGTCAGAGAGGGGGGTGGAGCGGATAGGTGGGAAGGAAGATGGACAGGTAGGACAGTTCAAGAGGACGGTGCCGAGTTGGAAGGTTGGATCTGGGATAAAGGGGAAAAGGAAATGGGGAAAGGGGTAAAATCCACATTGATCCCATGTAGTTGGAGGGTTCCCAAGGTGGAAAATGAGGCATTCTTCCTCCAGGCATCAGGTGGCTAGACTTTGGTGGTGGTGGAGGCTCAGGACTTGCATGTCCTTGGTGGAGTGTTCACCCACAGGGGGGTGGGGATGTTTAGTGCATGTGTCCAAAAGATGTTCCGCAAGTTGGCATCCTGACTCCCCAATATACAGGAGTTCACATTTGAGCAACAGACATGGTAGATGATGTATGTGGAAGTACAGGTAAATCTCTGTCAAATGTGGAAGGATTCTTTGGGGTCTTAGATGGAGGTGATGGGGGAGGTGTGGGTACAGGTTTTGCACATCTTGCGGTGGCAGGGGAAGGTGCCGGGAGTGGAGGGTGGGATAGTGGAAGGCATGGACCTAACCCAAGGGAATCGGGGAGAGAATTAATTGACTCTCTGAAATGCAGATAGGGTGGAGAGGGAAATATACCCCTGGTGGCAGGTACTGTTTGTAGGTGGTGGAAATAGCAGAGGATGATGCGATGTTTCCAAAGTTTGAATTAAATTGGAATTAGAATTCCTACAGTGAAGAAACAGGCCCTTTGGCCCAACATGCCCACACTGACCCTGCAAAGAGTATCCATTACCCTACCCTTTTACTCTACATTTCCCCTGACTAAGGCAACTAACCTACATATCCCTGAACACTATGGGTGATTTAGCTTGTCCAATTCACCTAACCTGCACATCTTTGAATTGTGGGAGGAAACCGGAGCACCAGGAGGCACCCAAACAGAGAACATGCATACTCCACTCAGACATTCACCCGAGGCTGGAATTGAACCTGGGTCCCTAGCACTGTCAGGCAGCAGTGCTAACCACTCAGCCACCACGCCAAGTGGAAGTTCAGGACTGGGGAGCTCTGTCCTTGTAGCAACTGGAGGGCTGGAGTTCAAGGGTGAAGGTGCAGGAAGTGGAAGAGTTGCATTGGAGCACATCATTGACCATATGGGAGAGGAAATTGCGGTCTTTGAGGAAGGAGGCCCTCTGATATGTTTTATGGTGGAGTTGGTCCTCCTAGGAGCAAATGTGGCAGAGACAGTGGAATTGGGAATAAGGTAACATTTTTGCAGGAGGCAGAGTTGGAGGACATGTAGAGTGTAGTGCTGGAAAAGCACAGCAGGTCAGGCAGCATCCAAGGAGCAGGATCAATGTTTCGGACATAAGTCCTTCATCAGGAATGGCACCACACTCTTGACTCCGAGCTCCAGTGTTAGCTGTCCTTGCTTTCTACTGGGAGGAGGTGTAGTCCAGGTAGCTGTGGGACCCGGTGGGTTTGTAGTAGACGTCCATGTTAAGCCAGTCAGCAGAAATGGAGATGGAGAGGTCCAAGAAGTGGATGGAGAGGTCCAAGAAGTGGAAGGAGATGTCCGAGCTGGTCCATGTGAACTGGAGGTTGGGGTGGCAGGTATTCGTGAAGTTGATGAACTGTTTAACTTCCTCGTGGGAGCGTGAGGTTGCACTGATACAGTCATCAATGTAGCGGAGGAAAAAGGAAAAGGTAGGGAATGGTACTGATGTAGCTGCGGAAGATAGACTGTTCCATGTACCCAAAGAAGTGGCAGGCATAGCTGGGGCCCATGTGGTGCACATGCGGGTGCCCATGGTCTGGAGGAAGTGGGGGGGATTCGAAGGAGAAATTGTTGAGGGTGAGGACCAGTTCAACCAATCGAAGGAGTGTGTCAGTGGAAGGGTCAGCAGGAGAGGAAGAAACGGAGGACTTGGAGGCCTTCATCATGGCGGATGGATGTGTAAAGGGACAGGATGTCCATGGTGAAGATGAGGTGTTGGGGCCGGGGAAACGGAAGTCATAGAGGAGGTGGAGGGCATGGGTGGTGTCCCAAATGTATGTGGAGAGTTCCTGGACCAAGTGTGACAGGACGGTGTCAAGGTATGCAGAGATAAGTTCCGTGGGGCAGGAGCAGGCTGAGACGGGGGCAGACAGATTAGTGAATTTTGGGTAGGAGGTAGAACCGGTTAGTGCGGGGTTCCTGAACTATGAGGTTGGAGGCTTGGGTGGGAGATCCCCTGAGGGGATGAGGTGGTGGATGGTCTGGGAGATGATGGTTTGGTGATGGGAGGTGAGGTTGTTGCTGAGGGAGCAGTAGGAGGAGGTGTTTGCAAGTTGGCGCCTGGCTTCAGCGGTGTAGAGGTCGATGCGCCAAACTATCACTGCGACCACTTGTCTGCTGGTTTGATGGTGAGGTTGGGGTTGGAACAGAGAGAGTGGAGGGCTACACGTTGCGAGAGTGAGAAGTTGGAGTGGATGAGGGGGTTGGACAGGTTGAGGCAGTCAGTGCCACAACAGCAGTTGGAAATGAACAGCCTACTACAGCTCTTGACTCAATAGTTCATTCCTCTAAACACCTCCAATTCTGACCTCTAATACATCCTGGTTTTAATTACTGCACCAAAACATCTGTGCCCTTAGCTACTGGGGTTCTAAGAGCTGGAATTCCCTCCCCAAACATCACTATTTTTCTCTCCTACATTAGGTCACACCTTATTGCTTTGACCAAACTACTGATCATCTCTGATAATATCCCCTTATGTGATTTAATGCCAAATGATTCACAGCATCCTTGCAAATTTTTGAGTTGGTTTATTATATTAAAAGCACTATTTAAATACAAACTCCACCAGCCAAGTTGCCGACTGTGTTACAGCTCCACCCCTGCAGAACTGAATGAATGCACAATATTTACACCAAGCCTCTGGCTCCCTCTAGGGGTCTGGAAATGGTGAACCATCAAAATCATGTTTCATTTCCTGGCTTAAGACCCAGGCTAATAAAAATCTCAGCCTGCAATATTTAATTGAAAGCTGTAATGCTTCAAGGATCACCTTGCCCCTGTCTTCTCAGTTGTGTGCTCCATCGCTTCTCTGAGCCTAGAAGCCATTAATTGAACTGTGATGAACTTATGTCTTAAATTTACTTTTATTGTCAGGTATGACTTCTGTCATTCATATAGGTGCCATGGTCAGGTGATTTCTAACGTTTCTCAATGTATTTTTCTTGTAAAAGTACACATGACAATAAATTCAATATCTATAAGGTTGAAGCACATACTTCTGTGCACTGTCCAAAGTGATGACATCTTCCAGATGAGATGCTGAACTGGGCTCTCTCCACCCTCTCAAGTGGATATAAAAGATCTGTAGCTTTATTTCAAAGAACAGTGGGGCAAATGCTTATGGCTAAAGTAACAGCCCTGTTTAAAAAGGCAGGGAGGGAGAGGACAGGAAACAATAGGTCTGTTAGCTTGATCTCTGTCGCTAGGAAGATCTTGGAGTCCATTATCAAGGATGAGATTGAGGAGTACTTTTGTTCAGTTCTGGTCACCTCATTAAAGGAAAGATTTGATGTGCAGAGGAGATTTACTAGGATGCTGCCTAGAATGGAGGGCTTGTCTTATGACGAAAGATTGAGGGGGCTTTTCTCACTGGAGCAAAGAAGGATGATAGGTGACTGGATAGAGATGTACAAAATAGAGTCATAAAGTCTTAGAGATGTACAGCATGGAAACAGACCCTTCAGTCAACCAGATATCCTAACCTAATCTAGTCCCACTTGCCAGCACCTGGCCCATATCCCTCCAAACCCTTCCTATTCATGTACCCATCCAGATGCCTTTTAAATGTTGTAATTGTACCAGCCTCCACCATTTCCTCTGGCAGCTCATTCCATTCATACACCACCCTCTCCGTGAAAAAGTTACCCCTCAACTCTCTTTTATATCTTTCCCCTCTCACCCTAAACCTATGCCCTCGAGTGCTGGATTCCCCCACTCCAGGGAAAAGGTCTTGTCTATTTATCCTATACATGCCCTTCATATTTTTATAAACCTCTAATTAGGTCACCCCTCAGCCTCCGACACTCCAGGGAAAACAGCCCCAACCTATTCAACCTCTCCCTATCACTCTAATCCTCCAACTCTGGCAACATCCTTGTAAATCTTTCTTGAATCATTTCAAGTTTTACAATATCCTTCCGATAGGAGGGAGACCAGAACTATACACAATATTCCAACAGTGGCCTAACCAGTGTCTTGTAACAGCTGCAACATGACCTCCCAACTCCTGTACTCAATACTCTGACCAATAAAGGAAAGCATACCAAACGCCGTCTTCACTATCCTATCTACCTGCGACTCCACTTTCAAGGAGCTATGAACCTGCACTCCAAGGTCTCTGTTCAGCAACACTCCCTCGGACCTTACCATTAAGTGTATAAGTCCTGCTAAGTTTTGATTTCCCAAAATGCAGCACCTTGCATTTATCTAAATTAAACTCCTCAGCCCACTGGCCCATCTAATCAAGATCCTGTTGTAATCTGAGGAAAGCTTCTTCGCTGTCCAGTACATCGCGAATTTTGGTGTCATCTGCAAACTTACTAACTATACCTCTTATGCTCACATCCAAATTATTTATATAAATGACGAAAAGTAGTGGACCCAGCACTGATCCTTGTGGCACTCCACTGGTCACAGGCCTCCAGTCTGAAAAACAACCCTCCACCACCACCCTCTGTCTTCTACCTTTGAGCCAGTTCTGTATCTAATTGGCTTGTTCTCCCTGTATTCCATGAGATCTAACCTTGCTAACCAATCTCCCATGGGGAACCTTATCGAATGCCCTACTGAAGTCAATTTCGATCACGTCTATCACTCTGTCCTCACCAATCCTCTTTGTTACTTCTTCAAAAAACTCAATCAAGTTTGATGAGAAGCATAGATACAGTGGATAGCCAGATGTTTTCCCAGGACGGAAATGGCTATCATGATGGGGCATAATTTTAAGGTGATTGGAGGAAGGTTGAGGGGAGATGTCAGAGGTAGGTCCTTTACTCAGAGTGGTGGGTGCGTGGAATGCACTGCCAGCAGCGGTAGTAGAGTCAGATACATTTGGGACATTTAAGCGACTCTTGGATAGGCACATGGATGATAGTAAATTGAAGGGTATGTAGGTTAGTTTGATCTTAAAGTAGGACAAAATGTCAACACATCATCATGGGCTGAAGGGCCTGTACTATTCTGTACTGTTCTACATTCTAGTACTTGGAATTGCATACTAAAGTAGGGCTGAGTCAGCACGACTTCATCAAAGGAAAGTCATATCTGACAAATCTGTTTCAATTTTTTAAGGTAAAAATTGGTAAATCATGTTGCAGCTGTATAAAAACTTCAGTTAGGCTATTTCTGGAATATTGCATACAGTTCTAATTGCGACACTGTGAGAAGGATGTGGAGTCTTTGGAAAGGGTACAACAAAGGTTAAGCAGGATCTTGCCTGGTTTCAAGGGTATTAGCTATAAGGAGAGATTGTTTTCACTTGAATATCAGAGACTGAGGGGCAAGCTGATAGAAGTTTATAAAATTATGAGAGTCATGGATAGAATGGATAGTCAGTCTTTTTCCCAAGGTAGAAGTGTCAATTACTTGGGGTCATATGTTTAAAGTAAAAAGGGGGAATGTTTAAAGGAGATGTGAGAGGCAAGTTTATTTTTAAACACAGAGGGTGTTAAATGCTTGGAATGTGCTGCCAGATGAGGTGGTAGAACCAGACAGAATAGCAATGTTTAAGAGGCAGTTTGACAGATACATGAATAGGCAGGGAACAGAGGGATATAGATGATGAAGAGACAAAAGGTTTTTAGTTTCGAAAGGCATCAGTGCAAGACTTGGCGTGCTGAAGGGCCTGTTTCTGTGCTGTATTGATCTTTGTTCTGTTCTTTGAACTTTTAGTCATAAACAAATTTGGAAATATTATGTTTATTTCCCACATCACAGTTAATATATAGGTCGTTAATAGCTGGGGCCCAAATACTGATTGTGGTACCCCACTGGTAACAGGCTGCCACCCCCAGATGAACTATTTATTGCAATTTTCTGTTTCTGGCTGTTAACCAATTCTGAGTCCATGGCAACATACCACCATACCTCACCCATGCAACCCTCCCAAATCCATGTGCTTGTTTGTTGGCTTACTAAACCAAACTGTGTGGGGCTTTATCAAAATTTTGAAAATCCTAATCCAGGGGATCTACTTTATCTCTGCTGGAAGTAACATTCTCAAAAAGAGGTTTGTCCATCATGATCTCCCTTTCTTTAATCAGATGCAAGCCGGCTGTTTCCCTTAGCTGGACAGGAGGTTGGAGGACTAGAACCAGGGGACACACAGTCTTAGAGTAAGAACTGGGTCATTTGGGATTGAGATGAGGAGGAATCTCTTCACTCAGAGGGTGGTGAATCTTTGGAATTCCCTACCTCAGAGGGCTGTGGATGTGCTGTCACTGAGTATGGTTAAGTTGCGAATGATAGATTTGTTGTTCTGAGTGACATTAGAGTACATGGAGATGTGCAAAAATATGGCTTTGAGGTAGATAACCAAGCATGGTCTAGAATAGTGCCGTGGACTTCAGGGGATGAGTGACCTACTTCTGCTCCTACATCCTATGAGAGGTGTGTATGGCCAATCAGATAACTTGGTGATGTGAGCAATTGGATCAATAATAGCAACATCACATGGAGTAACCAATGATCACGTTCTAGAAGCCTTCATTCTTTTGTCAGTATGTCATATAAAGCATAAATGCTGTGAATCAAAGGGCTCTTCCAGCAAATCAGTGCTTCCAACCCACTGTCACAACTTACCATCAAAGTTGGGGTCAACTCTTCTGCAGACAGGAACAGCCAAGCCTCAATGTGGTAGAAAAGTGTGTGAGCTTACTGGCACCTGGGCAACGAGGTCCTCGTGTACAACTTCACCTGCACGGCACCTTCCACAGCCAAACTCTTCACCTTCATCGTTACTCATTGCAACTGGACAGCAAATTGGAAACTGTTTGGTGCTACAGGCAAATCAATAAAACAATTGATGCGAAAGGTTATAAAAGGTTAGGAAGCAAAAGAAAACTGGAATGTTATTATGTGGTCTGAAAACTGTGACACAAATCTCCTTTTTTTGGACCATCAAAACACACTTACAATCTCTGCACCCCTATTCCACACACTTGACCATCCTCCAAGTTCCACTGCCCCACCTTGGTGGCTATGCCTTCAGCTGTAAGGGCCCGAAGTGCTGGATTCTCTCCTAAACTTCTCTGCCTCTTTCCTCCCCAGTTTCCAAGGTCTCAGTCTCTTGGACGTAATATCTAGTTATCTGGCTGTGTGTCAGGTTTTGTTTGGTAATTGCTCCTGGGAAGCTGTTAAAAGAGCTGTGCATGATGTCACTGTTATCACTTGTACTACTGAGCACCAGACTGCCCTAGAAGATGTCCATGGGCTCATTTTACTTGTGAATGGGAAGAAGTATAACACTGCAATGGGCAACATTTACATGGAGTGCCTGTGATTAAGCTGGAATAGAGGGTCCGCTCCCACATACCTCCTGCAAAACTATCAAGAAAATTGTCTTCAGCTACTGTGGTCCTCTAATGGTGGGGAAGAGCATGTTAAAGTTGCTTCCTGCAAAAAACAGTTTCTTGGCAAGCTGGAGATAAGGAGAGGCGTAGAGTGCAGGTAGGAGGGTGGGGGTGCGGGTGGAGTCAGAGGCCATGAGCAAAAGGTTAGACTAGCAGACACAAAACATTATGACTTGAGTAGGAAGCCTCTGATGCTGTCTGGAGAACCAGGAAGAAGAATTGGAGCAGGCATGCAACTACTCAATATTGGTCACACCAATAGGCAACAGCCCTTAGTTGGAGAAGCCTCATGGAGTGAGCGAGTGAGAGACAGCAGGACAACAGCCAGCAATTGGAGCAGAAATCCAGGCTGGTGGCTGATCACTGAAGAACCAGGGCTATGAACAGTGCAGATCAGAACCACTGCCAGCTAGTTGTAAAGCTGAGAACTGGACATGGATTAAGCCAACAACTTCTGGAGACCTCTGTAGAAAATCAGGGTAAACACCCTTCCCTTTCCCAACAATACACACCCACCCCCCAAACCGCCACCACCACCTGGTTTGGGAGGTCATGAGGAAAGAAGTGTCCCTTGTGTCTGGGAGGCAAAGTAATCAGCCTTACGGTGTCAGGGGAAGCATGCAGTGATTGCTTCCCTCACTGAACTTACTGACAATGAGGAGTTAAGCCATGTGACTATATCTTGATGGATCTGCAACATCAGGTGAATACCCATGGTAAATAATTAATTCCTCTGAGCCAAGCTTTTCCATTAAAAGGTTGATACAGGGTTATTGGAGGTGGAATTAAGAATCACTGTTTTATAATGCTGGTGGGGTGCATGTGTTTAAAACCCATGTCACACAATTTTAAATCCCTCCAGAGCACTTGCGCAGTCCTCCTCTGCCTCAAACCCGCCAGTCTGAACAGGTTTCTGTACAACGCTCCTAACCATTCCTCCCCTGGTTCTATCTCGTCCACCTAGGATCTGTTAAAAATCTTGGGACCACTTCCTCCAGTTAAAACGCTGAGCAAATCTGAGCTGACATCTTTTCAAAAAGTCACGTTGGTCAAGAACCTTGACTTTGTGTTAAGTCATTGAGTTGTCTGCTATGGTTAACTTCTATAAGGGGAAGAGAAAATGCAATGAGAATGGTGTTAATAGTCAGGAACAATGAATGATTGATACAAGTAGGATCAGCTGGGCTATATAGGCTATTCTGGACAGTTAGGACAAGGCTGGCTACAGATTGTTTTCAAAAGATCAGGGTAATTATAGCTGAAGGAAGATATTGACCTAATCCAGGAGCAGGTTTGGCCAGAGTAAATACAGCAGATGGTATAAACAGGGTTGTTACCGTATACAGCTCAGCCATAGTAATTACAGGAGGGAGGGGTTAGTTGGGGAGGCTGTAGCGGAGGGCGTGGTCAGTACTGTTGCAGGGGAGTTGACGATCGAGTCAGTCACGGGATGGGTGGTGTCTTAGTGCAGCTTCACGGAAAAGGAGTGCTCAGTGCCATTACAGAGAGAGAGATGGTCAGGGAAATAATGGGAGCTGGGCTGGGGGAGGGAGCTGTATTGGAAGAGTTAGGCAGAACACTTAACTCTGTTCTGTATGGAGCAGAAAAATTACACAAGCCGGTTTGGTCAGGGTACTTACAGTTGCTGGGGTAGCAAAGGAGCGAATCATTGCACTGTTGTGAGTCAAGTGAGGTTGGTCAGTGGGAGAGTCACCAGACGGAGCTACAACAGACAGTGGGATTTGCTCCTGGTGATGATTTATTTTTTGGGATTTCTTGACGGACTTCACATGGCTGCAATGAAAATAAAAGTTACATAGTGATGTTGACTTGTCGTTCTTCACATTTAGATTGATATTTCATCAGATAAAAACAGCATCCTAATTTATATTAGTTCATTAATTCCCAAGTTATGGATACTGCTGATACACTCAGCAATATTTCCTTATTGTGCGGGCTTTCAGACTAGCGGGGTTTGGCTGAAAGGGCAGTTACATGTTCCTCCTGCAGAAGGTGGCAGGTGAGAGACACGACACATGTCTCTGCCGACCACATCTGTGGGAAGCGCACCCAACTCCAGCTCCTCGAAAACAAAGTTAGGGAACTGGAGCTGGAGCTGGATGAACTGGGGATCATCCGGGAGGCTGAGGGGGAAATTGAGAGGATGTACAGGGAGGTGGTCACTCCCCAGACACAGGATAAGGATAGTTGGGTTACAGTCAGGGGGAGGAAAGGGACCCAACTGCTTTCAGATATGTAGCTCTGATTCCCACCCTCTTACCAAACTAGTTTAAACCCTTCCGAAACATACGAGTAAATCTCTGTAGCTATGAAGCACTCTCTGATTAGCAATGCTACATCCCCTCCTCTTTTTCCACCCTCCATGTACTTTTTAAACGTTCTAAACCCTGGATCATCTAGCAACCATTCCTGCCCCTATGAAATCCCCTGTGGCCGTTCCCCTCAGCAATAAGTATACCATTTTGGATACTGCTGGTGAGGATGGCCTACCGGAGAAAGCCATAGTTGTCAGGTCTCTGGCACTGAGCCCGGCACTGTGGTTCAGAAGGGAAGGAGGGGGAGAAAAGAAATGCGCTAGTGGTAGGGGACACAATAGTTAGACAGACTGATAGGAGATTTTGTGGTCAGGAACAGGACTCCCGGAAGGTATGTTGCCTCCCTAGTGTGAGGGTCCGGGATATCGTTGATTGGTTTTCCAGGATTCTGAAGGGGAAGGGAGAGCAGCAAGAAATTGTGGTCTATATTGGCACCAATGATATAGCCAGGAAAGGGATTGAGGATCTGAAAAATGACTACAGAGAAGCTGAAAAGTAGGACGAGTAGAGTAATCGGGTTTGCTACCAGTGCCACGAGATAGCAAGGTGAGGAACAGTCAGCGAATGCAGCTTAACACGTGGCTGCGAGGCTGGTGCAGGAGGGAGGGTTTCAGATACCTAGACCATTGGGATACCTTCTGGGGAAGGTAGGACCTGTACATGAAGGATGGCTGTACCTGAACTGGAGGGGCACAAATGTCCTGGGTGGGAGATTTACTCGTATGTTTCGGAAGGGTTTAAACTAGTTTGGTAAGAGGGTGGGAATCAGAGCTACATATCTGAAAGCAGTTGTAGATGGGGCAGTGACAGGATGTAGTGAATTGATCAGGAAGGTTTCTCACGTGATGAAACAAAGGGATCGGTTAAAGTGTGTCTGCTTTAATGCAAGGAGTGACAGAAATAAGAGTGATGAACTTACACCATGGATCAGTATTGGGGCTATGATGTTGCAGGCATAACTGAGGCGTGGGTTTCATAGGGGCAGGAATGGTTGCTAGATGATCCAGGGTTTAGAACGTTTAAAAAGTACATGGAGGGTGGAAAAAGAGGAGGGGATGTAGCATTGCTAATCAGAGAGTGCTTCACAGCTACAGAAACAAAAGGTTGTTGAGGAAGGTTTGTCGACTGAGTCATTATGGGTGGAAGTTAGGAACAGCAAGGGAGCAGCCACCTCATTGGGGCTTTTCTACAGACCTCTTAATAGCAGTAGAGAGACTGAAGAACTCATAGGCCGGCAGATTTTGTAAAAATGCAGATGTAGCAGGGTTGTTGTTATGGGTGACTTCAACTTTCCCAATATTGACCGGAACGTCCTTAATGCAGTTTTTGTCAGATGTGTTCAGGAGGGTTTCCTTACTCAGTATGTGGACAGGCTGATGAGGGGAGAGGCCATTTTGGATTTGAGCTAGGACAGGCAATGAGCTAGGACAGGCGTCAGGTCTCGCGGTGGGAGAACACTTTGGTGACAGTGACCACAACTGCCTCACATTTACCATAGCCTTGGAGAGGGAAAGGAGCAGTTACCAAGAGAAGATATTTAATTGGGGAAAAGGAAATTTTGTTGCTATCAGACAGGAGTTGGGCAGTACAGACTGGGAGCAATTGTTCCACAGAAAGGGCACAGCAGACATGTGGAAACTGTTTAAGGAGTAGTTGCGAGTGATGCACAAACTTGTTCCTCAGAGACAGGTAAGAGGGGTAAGATTAAGAAGCCTTGGATGACGAGAACAGAGGAGCTTCTCGTTAAAAGGAAGAAGACAGCTTACATAAGGTTGAGGAAGCAAGGATCTAGTACAGCTTTAGAGGATTACAGGCTTGCTTACAAAGGAGCTCAGAAATGAACTGAGGAGAGCCAGGAAGGGGCACAAGAAAGGCTTGGCAAATAGGATTGGGGAGAAGCCAAGGGAATTAGAGAATGATCAGGGAGAAGGTAGGGCCGATCAGGGATAGCGGAGGGAACTTGTGCATGGAATCTGAGCAGATAGGGGAAGCCCTAAATGAGTTTTTTGCTTCGGCTTTCACTAAGGAAAGGAACCTTGTTGTGGATGAGAACTTTGAGGTGCTGGGTACAGGCTTGAACAGATCAAGATTGATGAAGTTGATGTGCTGGAAATTTTGGCAAACATTAAGATCAATAAGTCCCCAGGGCCAGACCAGATTTATCCCAGGCTGCTCTGGGAAGTGAGAAAGAAGGTTGCTAAGCCGCTTGCGAAGATCTTTGCTTCCTCACTCTCCACGGGAGTCATACCAGCGATTGGAAGGAGGCAAATGTTGTTCCTTTTTTCAAGAAGTGGGTGACAAGACAGGTTGACAAAGGTCGAGCAGTGGATGAGGTGTATGTGGACTTCAGCAAGGCCTTTGATAAGGTTTCCCATGGTAGGCTCATTCATAAAGTCAGGAGGTATGGGATACAGGGAGATTTGGCTATCTGGATTCAGAATTGGTTGGCTGACAGAAGGCAGAGAGTGGTTGTAGATGGAAAGTATTCCGCCTGGAGGTCAGTGTTGAGTGGTGTCCAACAGGGTTCTGTTCTTGGGCCTCTGCTCTTTGTAGTTACCATAAATGACATGGATGAAGAGGTTGAGGGGTGGGTTAGCAAATTTGTAGATAACACAAAGGTTGTAGGTGCAGTTGATAGTATCAGGGGCTATTGCAGGCTGCAGTGCAACATAGGATGCAGGGCTGGGCTGAGAAATGGTAGATGGAGTTCAACCTGGATAAATGCGAAGTGATGCATTTTGGAAGGTCGAACGAATGCTGAATATAGGATAAAGGAACAGGATTCTTGGCAGTGTGGAGGAACAGAGGGATCTTGGTTTTCAAGTACATAGACCCCTCAAAGGTGAAACCCAAGGGTTAGAACATAGAACATTACAGCGCAGTACAGGCCCTTCAGCCCTTGATGTTGCACCAACCTGTCCTACCAATCTGAAGCCCATCTAACCTACACTATTCCATGGACGTCCATATGCTTTGTCCAATGACGACTTAAATGTACTTAAAGTTGGCGAATAAGACCATAAGACATAGGAGTGGAAGGCCATTCGGCCCATCGAGTCCACTCCGCCATTCAATCATGGATGATGGGCATTTCAACTCCACTTACCCACATTCTCCCCGTAACCCTTAATTCCTTGAGACAACAAGAATCTATCAATCTCTGCCTTGAAGACATTTAGCGTCCCGGCCTCCACTGCACTCCACGGCAATGAATTCCACAGGCCCACCACTCTCTGGCTGAAGAAATGTCTCTGCATTTCTGTTCTGAATTGACCCCCTCTAATTCTAAGGCTGTGTCCACGGGTCCTAGTCTCCTCGCCTAACGGAAACACTTTCCTAGCGTCCACCCTTTCCAAGCCATGTATTATCTTGTACGTCTCTATTAAGTCTCCCCTTAATCTTCTAAACTCCAATGAATACAATCCCAGGATCCTCAGCCGTTCCTCATATGTTAGACCAACCATTCCAGGGATCATCCATGTGAATCTCCGCTGGACACGTTCCAGTGCCAGTATGTCCTTCCTGAGGTGTGGGGACCAAAACTGGACACAGTACTCCAAATGGGGCCTAACCAGAGCTTTATAAAGTCTCAGTAGCACAACGGTGCTTTTATATTCCAACCCTCTTGAGATAAGTGACAACATTGCATTCGCTTTCTTAATCACGAACTCAACCTGCATGTTGACCTTTAGAGAATCCTTGACTAGCACTCCCAGATCCCTTTGTACTTTGGCTTTACGAATTTTCTCACCGTTTAGAAAGTAGTCTGTGCTTTTATTCTTTTTGCCAAAGTGCAAGACCTCGCATTTGTTCACGTTGAATTCCATCAGCCATTTCCTGGACCACTCTCCCAAACTGTCTAGATCCTTCTGTAGCCTCCCCACTTCCTCAGTACTACCTGCCTGTCCACCTAACTTCGTATCATCTGCAAATCTACTACCTTTGCAGGCAAAGCATTCCATACCTCTACTACCTCTGACATCTGTCCTATATCTATCACCCCTCAATTTAAAGCTATGCCCCCTCGTGCTCACCGTCACCATTCTTGGAAAAAGGCTCTCCCTGTCCACCCTATCTAACTCTCTGATTATCTTATATGTTGTTAAGAAACCATATGGTGTTTTGGCTTTCATTAATAGAGGGATCACGTTTAAGAGCCATGAGGTTTTGATGGAGCTCTCTAAGTCCCTGGTGAGGCCACACTTGAAATATTGTGTCCAGTTCTGGTCGCCCTACTAGGGGAAAGATACAGAGGTGAAAAATGTATTGCTGGAAAAGCACAGCAGGTCAGGCAGCATCCAAGGAGCAGGAGAATCAATGCTTCGGGCTTATGCAGTTTTCCAGCAACACATTTTTCAGCTCTGATCTCCAGCATCTGCAGTCCTCACTTTCTTCTAGAAAGATACAGAGGTTTTGGAGAGCGCGCAAAGAAGGTTTACCAGAATGCTGCCTGGACTGGAGGGCTTGTCTTATGAAGGGAGGTTGTCTAAGCTTGGATTTTTCTCTCTGGAGAGAAGGAGGAAGAGAAGTGACCTGATCAAGGCATACTAGGTAATGAGAGGCATGGATAGAGTCAATAGCCAGAGACTTTTCCCCAGGGGAGGCTGGCACGAGGGGTCATAGTTTTAAGATATTAGGATAAAGGTATAGAGGGGATGTCAGAGATTGGTTCTTTACGCAGAGAGTTGTAAATGCATGGAATATGTTGCCAGCGGTGGTGGTGGAAGCAGAGTCATTAGGGACAGTTAAGCGACTGCTGGACATGCACATGGACAGCAGTGAGTTGAGGGGTGCATAGTTTAGGTTATCTTAATTTTAAATTTAGATTAATCCTCGACACAACATTGTGAGTCGAAGGGCCTTTTCTGTGCCATACATTTCTATGTTCTATGTTTCATGGAACGTGGGCATCATTGGTAAGGCCAGCATTTGTTGCCCATCCCTCAAGTTCTTGCTTAGTCATTTCAGAGTTAATTTGAAGTCACCCACATTCCTTAAAGGTCATCTGTGAACCAAATGAGGTTTTTGTCATGACAATCAATGGTGGCTTAATACGCACTATGACAGGGATTACCTTTTATTTTCACATTTATTCATTAAATTCCAAAGTTCACCATGGTGGGATTTGAACCAGTGTTCTCCCAGCATTTGCCTGGGCCTCTGGATAACTAGTTTAGTGATACTCCCACTATACCACCATCTCACCTATTGTCAGCTCATCTCTAGTTACATTGAAAAAGTAATCTTGGGCCCTGCCCTCTCAACATAGGAACTATTATGGCAGTTTGATCTCACTGAATTGTCAGCTAGGCCTCTCGAGAGAGCAACTGAGATGCCCCATTGGTGATTTTGGTTTTGATTTTATTGTTACATGTACTCGTGGGCAGAAGTATTGGAATACAGTGAAAAGTATATAATGTCACACACAAGGTGCCATCTTAAGTACAAGTACCTAGATGTTGTAATGGTGTCACACTTAAGACAGAGCTCAACAAGCAGGGAATCCTGGAAATGGGCACCTGGGTGGAGGTTTAAGCAGGTGGATGGGCTGCTGATTAAGCAGGCAGCTTTGTCCTTAAAAGTCTTAGTTCAGTCAAAGATGGCATACACAACACAAGCAAGAGGCACATTTAGATCTGAGGAGTTGGGGGCACCACTTATGGGAGTTATGGCTCTAGTTAGAGTGTCCCATGTGAAGACATCCTTTAACACATTTACATAAGACTGTCAAGAGACAGTGTCTTTATGGCAGGTAAGAGCTCGTAACGCCCATTCTTCAGTCCCAACAAACCACCCTAGTACCATAGTTGCTGATCATAGAATCCCTACAGCATGGAAACAGATCATCCCACCCAGACTCAGCCACCCCCCATCCTATCCTGTAACCCTGCATTTCCTATGGGAGGAAACTGCAGCACTCAGAGGAAACCCACGCAGACATGGGAAGAATGCACAAACTCCGCACAGATAGTCGTCCAAGGGTGGAATCAAACCTGGGTCAGTGGCGCTGTGAGACAGCAGTGCTAACCACTGAGCCATCATGCTGTCCTAAATGGTGGTGGCAATTCAACAAAAATGCCCATGCATGTCGAGGGGAGATAGTCAGACTCTCTCTTGTAGAGATCGTCACTTCCTGGCTCTTGTCACTTATCTGTTCAAACCTGGATGTTGACCAGGTCTTGCTGCACATGGGCAAGGGCGGTGACATTATCGGAGGGTTTGGAATGAAGCTGGACACTGACGTCATCGGTGAACATTCTGCCTCAGGCCTTATGAGGTCACTCATTGATGAAGCAGCTAACGATGATAAAAAGCCACAATCTGTCATGGAAAGCCAGAAAAACAGAATGGACAGGAGTGGGAGAAGGCTGGACAGCTTGTCAAGGCTGCTCTGCTGTGAAGTATCTTCCATACCAACTCCACTTTCCCAACATTCTCCATTTCCCTCAATTCCCTAAGGGACAAAACAAAATCTGTCTGGAGATGACCAAATATGTCTACGTCAACCTTCAGTATATTCAACCCTCTGGGTTGTGGAACATGAGACACAGTGAAACTGAGAGTCTGGGAGGCGAGAGAATTGCAGCAATTCACAATTCTTTTGAGGTAAGTCATTCCTGCTGACCTCAGCCCAAAATGACCTCCACCTAGTCCCAAGGCCATGCCCCCATGTTCTACATTCCCTGACCAGAAGAAAATAGCTTCTCAAGGCTAGATTTTGATCCTCCATATTGATAGCAGATGTTGAGAAATATCTCAGCCTTGCAAGCCCACCTCTGGGAAAGCAGGCTCCAGTGGGCATGAGTGAGAAAGGGGCAAGGGGTGTGGGGAGCCGTTGGAGCAGCCAACTCTAAGAGAAGTTTGGGTTCAGCCACAAGTGGCTGCTGAGTGTACAGGAGAACTATTTAAAAAGGTTTAACTAGGTGCTCTGGTAATTCAGAATAGAGTACCTTATCCCAACCCTTATCCCTTACATTTTCTCAACCTCCACACACTTCCAACGCCCCATTCATGCTACCACATGACCCCCACAAACCACCATGGTCCCTTGTGTACTCCTATGTCAATTGCAGCACTGCATCACCATTCACTCACAATACACTGTGTAGAAGCAGTATATCCCATAATGCCACTGTATGTGTAAAAACTAGTTTTGTTGAAGAAAACTTTCATTATAATTTCCCACATTAAAACCCTTTCTTATATAAAAGATTACAGGGCTATAGAATGTCAAACATCCAAACTTTAAAAGTTTCTCAAACTGAAACTGCAAGCTCCAAACTTTGTACATAAATATTATGAAATTGATAGCAGAGAGCATAAAGTCAGACAGACAAACAGAGTCTCAGATGTTTCAAAAGAGTAATGGATGTCTAGGCTCTAGCGAAGAATACATAGTGTCGCCTAATTCTGAACGAGAATGGGTACCAAGAATTCAGGGACAGAGATCAGTGTGGGCCATGCGTTTTCTTTTGCCATTAAAAACAATTAGCCAAATTCTTGATATGGGATTCCATCACATTCATTATTGTATTTACTATTTTAAAGGACTATGTTCAAACTTTGTGTTCATAATCTGAGCACAAAATAACCTGCACTGTAGTATTGTACGGGGTGTACTGAGCATCAAACTTTAAAGAACACACAAAAGCACTTTTAAAAGCATTGCTCTGATCACCAACATTGTCTTCTACTTCATTATAAACTAATCACATGGCATGGAGCCTATACTAACTTTTAAAAATTATTATCCATTCAAATTATAACAATCCACAAATAAAACTGATTTTCATTCATTTTGTTCTTCAAAAGGAAAACTTACCTCGGAGGCAGAGGACTCAGCAACATCACCCTAAAGTTCTTCAGACATCCTTCATTAAAAGGGCTTCTCTTTGACTTGTACACACCTATATACTGTCAACAATAACATTCAAATTGTTAACCAAGCAGGATATGGGAGCAAAGTGAAAACCAAACTCTTCATTTAAGCAGAAAAAAGTTCCTTATTATGATTTGATGGCACGTCTAGATTAATTAATTAATGTTATCTATCACCTTATGGCACTAAATATTTTCACATCAATGAAAAAGCTAAACAGTATGAATGATCAAAAGGATATGGTGCAAGTTGTGAAATTTCAAACCATGCCCGTGCATTAAGATATGACTTTGTTGCTGTTATCCTTCACACACTCAAGTAGGCTGGGAAGATCAGGCTCTTTCCCACTCAGATCTCGATAGCCAGCTCCAAAGAGCATTTGCTGAGAGACTGTGACATTCCCAGATAGTGAAACAAGAGTTAAAAGTAGAGAGATACATCACATGAAATGACAGCACAATAAAGTGGGGGAAATACAAAGAAATGAAACGTTGCAAATTCAACTCCAAAGGGAAAGATGAAGGGGCAGTGAAAACGCAGAAGATACTTTGAGAAAATAAATGCAAGGAAAGAGACTGAGTGGAGCAAGAGACACAATGAGACAAAGACGTTGAGACGCCGAAGCTTGTTCTCAAATAGCAGTGACAATTAAATCTTGCCTGCATTGTGATTCAATCAGGAGAGGAGAAAGTGAGGACTGCAGATGCTGGAGACCAGAGTTGAAAAGTGTGGTGCTGGAAAATCACAGCAGGCCAGGCAGCATCCAAGGAGCAGGAGAATCGACGTTTTGGGCATAAGCTCTTCTTCAGGAATGAGGCTGGTGTGCCAAGCAGGCTAAGATAAAAGGTGTGGGGGTGGGGGGTAATTTGGGGGAGGGGCGTTCGGAATACAATAGGTGGAAGGAGGTGAGGGTGAGGGTGATAGGTTGGAGAGGGGATTGGGGGGGAGAAGTCGGGAAGAAGATTGCAGGTCAAGAGGGCGGTGCTGAATCCGGGGGTTGGGACTGAGATAAGGTGGGGGGAGGAGAAATGAGGAAGCTGGAGAAATCTACATTCATCCCGTGTGGTTGGAGGGTTCCTAGGCGGAAGATGAGGCGCTCTTCCTCCAGGCGTCGTGTGGCCAGGGTCTGGCGATGGAGGAGGCCAAGGACCTGCACCATGACCGCGCAAATTCACCTGCACCTCCACACACATCATTTACTGTATCCGCTGAACCCAATGTGGTCTCCTCTACGTTGGGGAGACAGGCCGCCTACTTGCGGAACATTTCAGGGAACACCTCTGGGACACCCGCACCAACCAACCCAACCGCCCGGTGGCTGAACATTTTAACTCCCCCTCCCACTCCACCAAGGACATGCAGGTCCTTGGCCTCCTCCATCGCCAGACCCTGGCCACACGACGCCTGGAGGAACAAAATTCCAAAGACTCACGACTCTCTGCAAGAAGTTTCACCTCATCTTTGATTTAAATAGATGATCCCTTGTTTTTAATTAGTGATTCTTCATTCTAGATTTTCCCACAAGAGGAAACATCTTTTCCACAGCAGCCTGTCAAAAAACCTCAGGATCTTACATATTTCTTCTAGATTCCAGTGGATAGCACCATAGCCTTTCTCAATAAGGCAACCTGCCAAATCCAGGTATTAGTCTGGGAAATGCCTTCTTGCCTCCAATGTATTTAATCACCTTCCTCACATAAGGTGACCAATACTATACACAGTATTCTAGATGTGGGCTCGCCAGTGCTCTGCATAATCTCTGTATTTTTGTATCCAAATCCCCTTGCAATAAGTGATAACATTCTATTAGCTGTCTCACTTATTTCCTGTGCCTGCATACTTACCTTTTTCTGATTCATGCATTAAGACACTCGGATCTCTCTGCATGCCAGAGTTTTGCAACCTCTCAATCTCTATATAACATGCTTCTTTTTCATTCTTTCTGCCAAATGGATGATTATACATATTACCATTTAATACGCCATTTCCTCAATACTTGCCCACTCACTTATCTATATTTTTGTAGCCTCCTTGCATCCTGTTTACAACTCACTTTTCTTCCTATCCACCGTTGTGTTATAAGCAAATTTGGCAACCATGCTTGTAGTCCATTTTAAATTCTCACCTTGTTTTCAAACCCGTGCATAGCCTCAGTCTTCTCTTTAACTTCCTCGTATCTAACAAAGCTCTGAAATTTTGGTACACCACCCCTCCCAGGATACCTGTATTCATCCTGGCCTCTCGGACATCCCTGGTTTGAATCCCTCCATCACTCATGGTCAGACTTTTAGCTGCCTGGACCCTAGACTCTGCAATTCTCATCCTAAACCTCTCCTCCTTTGACACACCTCATGCAACCTCTACAAACTTTGGGCCTAATAGTTCTTCATATGGCTTGGGCTCCAATTTTGTTTGATAATGCTCTTATGAAATGCCTTGGGACATTTTGCTAGGTTTAAAGGTGCTATTTAAATGAGGGATGGTGTTGCATGCAATTCTACATTACTGCATTCCTTTGACTCACTCAACTATTTGACCGTTGGTTTTACCTGCTCATAGGTGTTTTTTCCTGAAGACACGAGGCAACAATGAAAAATAAAAAAATAATTAATAGGAAAGGAAATAATTCCAGACAAGCAGAGAAGAATAAGCCTGAAGAGATGTTGTTAAGGAAAAGTGATTTTTTTTATAGGTTGCAGCAAATAATAGACCAGCATAATAGTCAATACATTGTAACTGAGACAGCCTTCAGATTCCTTATGAAATATCATAAACCAATAACACAGAAATCTACCGCTAATAAACTAAACTGGATGGAAGTAGAATCAACTAAAAACTAGACTCTAGATTACAAGTCTCAATTTTAGTACTCCCATGTACTTGCAATATGGCAATATATCTCTAAAGCCACAGTGGGCCATATCACGGTGAAACACAGAGTAGACCATCAAACCTCAAAAATGAGGTCCACAGCCCAAGCTTCCTTCCTGCAGCAACATTTTTTTATTCACTCATGGGACATGGGTGTCACTTGCTGGGTCACCATTTATTGCCTGTCCCTACTCGCCCTTGAGGAGGTGTTAGTGAGCTGCTTTCTTGAATCGCAGCAGTCCATGTGCTGTAGATAGACTCACAATGCCCTTAGGAAGGGAATTCCAGAATTTTGACCCAGCAATAGTGAGATATTTCCAAGTCAGAATGGTGAGTGGCTCAGAGGGGAACTTGCAGGGGATGATATTGGAATGTATCTGCTGCCCTTGTCCTTCTAGATGAAAGTTTTTGTAGGTTTGCTAAGGTGCCTTGGTGAATGTCTGTTGTGCATCTTGGAAATGGCACGGTGAGGGGAGTGAATGTTGAAGGTGGTGAAATGTGTGTCAATCAAGTGAGTTGGATTGTCCTGAATAGTGTCAAGCTGCATGAGTGTTATTGGAGCTGCATTCGTCCAGGCAAGTGGGAGTATTACTTCACACTCCAGAACTGGGAAGGATGCTCTCCTTGTATCCTTTGTGGTTTTTTTGTATGTTGTTGGTGATGTGAGGAGCTGGGGGTGGATGAGAAATTTGCTCCAGTTCTTGTTGAGTTGGTCAACATATTTCTTTCACTGGCATTGATAAAGTCCCAGCGTCGCGAGGTGTAATCAGCGTGTGCCTAATTCCACTAGGTAATGCAGCCTGTTAAAATCTAAACACTCTCCAAAGCTATACCAGAGACCACAGCTACATCAGATGTAACAATGCAACAGACTTCCCTATGATCAATATCATTAAGAATGCATACGATGGGAAAATGCGCTACAATATTCCCATCAACCATGCCTAGCATGATGCACCTGCACTCATTTAGTTAATGCAGCTTCTGTTTAAAGTTAGGAAGCCAGTAGTTCAGTTGCTTGGCCAGTGTTACTTTCCTCACATCTAGCCTCCTCCCTTTAGGGAAATTACCCAATGGAAGGCTAAATCTTCCATATGCATAAAATTTGCAAGCTGCTTTTATTCAAAGACCCACTGCTCTGAATTGGGCAGCAGATCTCCCAAGTGGCTTAGGATAATGATAAACAGGACAAGGCAATGAGTAGGAAACAGAATCATAGAATCCTTACAGTACGGACACAGGCCATTCAGCCCATTGAGTCCACACCAACCCTCCAAAGAACAACCCACTCAGACCCTCCCTCCTATCCTATCCCTAGAACCCTGCATTTCCGATGGCCAATCTACCTAATCTGCACATAGATTCATAAAGATATACAACACAGGAGCACACTCTTTGGTCCAACTTGTCCATGCCAACCAGATATCCTATATAAGTCTAATTTTATGTGTCAGCATTTGGTCCATAAGCCTCTAAACCCTTCCTAATTCATATACCCATCCAGATGCCTTTTAAATGTTGTACTTGTACCAGCCTGCAACACGTACCATGAAAGCGTTGCCTTTTAGATCCCTTTTATATCTTTCCCCTCTCACCCTAAACCTATGCTGTCTGGTTTCGAACTCCCCCACCCAGGGGAAAAGACCTTGCCTGTTTACCCTATCCATGCCCCTCATGATTTTACAAACCCTTATAAGGTCACCCCTCAGCCTCCGAGACTCCTGGGAAAGTAACTCTAGTCTTTTCAGCCTCTCTCTGTAGCTCAAACTCTTCAACCCTGGCAACATTCTCGTAAATCTTCTCTGAACCCTTTTGCATTTCACAACATCCTTCCTATAGGAGGAAGACCAGAATTGCACACAATATTCCAAATGTGGCTGAACCAATGTCCTGTACAGCCACAACATGACCTCCCAACTCCTATACTCAATGCACTTACTAATAAAGGCAAGCATACCAAATGCCTTCTTCACTTTCTATCTACCTGTGACTCCACTTTCAAGGAGCTGTGAAACCACATTGCAAGGTCTCTTTGTTGAGCAACACTCCCCAGGACATTACTATAAGTTCTGTCCTGATTTGCCTTTCTAAAATGCAGTACCTGATATTTATCTAAATTAAACTTCACCTGCCACTCCTCGGCGCATTGGCCCATCTGATCAAGATCCCATTATACTCTGATGTAATCTTCTTTGCTGTCCAGTACACCTCCAATTTTAGTGTCATCTGCAAACTTACTGACCATACCTCCTATGTTCACATCCAAATCATTTATATAAATGACAAAAAGCAGTGGACCCAGCACCTATCCTTGTGGCACAACACTGGTCACAACTCTCCAGTCTGAAAAGCAACGCTCCACCACCACTCTCTGGCTTCTACCTTTGAGCCAGTTCTGTATCCAAATGGCTAGTTCTCCTTGTATTCCATGTGATCTAACCTTGCTAACCAGTCTATTATGAGGGACCTTGTCGAACACCTTACTGAAGTCCATATAGATCACATCCACCTCTCTACCCTCATCAATCCTCTTCGTTACTCCTTCAAAATACTCAAGTTTGTGAGACATGATTTCCCATGCACAAAGCCATGTTGACTATCTCTAATCAGTCCTTGCCTTTCCAAATACATGTAAATCCCATCCCTCAGGATTCCCTCCAAAAACTTGCCCACCACTGATGTCAGCCTTGTCGGTCTATGGTTCCATGGCTTTTCCTTACCACTTTTCTTAAATAATGGCACAATGTTAGCCAACCTCCAGCCTTCTGGCACTTCACCTGTGATTAGCAATGATACAAATACCTCAGCAAGGGCCCCTACAATCTCTTCCCTTGCTTTGGACTGTGGGAGGAAAGTCATACATACAGGGGAGAACATGCAAACTGCTCACAGTCCCCTATTGGTGGAATCAAGTCCCTGGCACTGTGAGGCAGCAGTGCTAGCCACTGAGTCACGATGCTGCTCCAAAGTACAAATCAGCTGAAGTTAGCCAAGTTGAGCTTTCCAGGGTTTAAAGAAAACAGACTGTAAATGATTTGAGTTCAGAATGTTGGCTCCTTTCTCCATGTGGAACATAGACTGGTGGAAGTTATGTTGTAGTTAACCAAAGCTCTGTGACCCTGGCTTATCCTGAAACTGTTTGGCAAGAAGCCCTCTGGCTGTTGCTGATCAAAGCATCCCATTCAATAGGTGGGATTTGTCACACTGAACTTTTTGGTGACTTCCCTGTTTCCCATTCCTTAATTCAAAGAATGCTTCAATGGGACATCTTGTTTGGGAAGGTTCCTCCATAGGGGGCTTTGAGATGTAAGACTTTGGTGTTAGGAGGTATCAGTAATGAAAAATATATGCGGTCAACATAATTATTCATTCCTATTTACCCTCACAACAGTTGATCAGCCACAGCCAGAGGGCTTCTTGCCAAACAGGTTCACAACAGTTGTGAGGGTAAATAGGAATTATTATAGTAGTTATATAATAATTCTACTTCCTCATAACTAGACAACGTTTCCTGTCTTCTCCACCATCATAATGGATATAGAAACATTGATAAAAATCACACAACACCAGGTTATAGTCCAACAGGTTTCATTGGAAGTACTAGCTTACGGAGCACTGCTCCTTCATCAGATGGTTGGCCCACTAGTGCTTCCAATTAAACCTGTTGGACGATAACCTGGTGTTATGTGATTTTTAGCTTTGTACACCCCAGCCCAACACCAGAATCTCCAAATCATAGAAACATTGATGAAGGTGATTTTAGTACATAGGGTTACAACTATCAGTAAAGATGGAACAGTTGAGAGCTCTATTCTCTAGAAAAGATAAAACTTAAATAATAAAGTAATAGAGTTCTTTAAAATTATGAAGAGATTCTTAAGACATACAGAATAAAAGCTAAATACTGTGGATGCTGAAAATCTGGAACGAGCTGAAAGAATGTTAGAAAAACTCAGCAGACCCAGCAGCATCTATGGATAGAGAAACAGTTAATTTATCAAGTCCAACATGAATCTTCTTCAGACTCTAAAGGGAGCAGAAGTAGGCCATTCAGACTAGAAGAAGTTATGCCAGGCATACAGAAAATGTTGCCTGTTCTAGGGCAGTAAGTATAAGGTACAAATGCACCATTTAAGAATAGAAGTAGATCAGATGACATCTTGAGCTTGCTGTGTCATTCAATAAGACCATGGCTTCTCATCTACCCTTGAAAGCCTTTCAATCCATTGCTAATCAACCTCTCCCTATCCACCCTTGCCTTCAATACATTCAAATACAATGTTTCCAGTGTATTTTGAAGAAGAGAGTTCCAAGGATTCATAAACTCTGAGGAAAAGAATGTTCTCCTTAACTTCATTTGAAATGGGTGACCCCTTATTTTTAAACAAGGACCCACTAGTTCTGAAGAAGGGTCACTGGACACAAAACATTAACTTTGTTTGTCTCTCCAAAGATGCTGCTGAGTTTTTCAAGAGCTTTCTGGTTTTGTTTCAGATCTTTAGCATCCACAGTTCTCAGCTTTTTGTTGCCCTAGTTCTAGATTCTCCCACAAGGGAAAACACAGGATAATTACTAATGAATCCAGTACAGAATTCAGGAAAAATATCTTCACTAAGAGAGCACTAAGAGTGGAGTAAACTTGCTGCCATGATACACGATTGAGGCAAACAGCGGAGATATGTTTAAGGAGAAACTGGACCAGCACATGACAGAATGAGGGAGGCGGGATATTTTGATACATGAGATAGCATAAGGTGGGTAGAGGCACATGTGGAGCATTAACACTCAATTAGACCTGTTAGGGTTAAAGCCCGCTTTTAGTGAACTATTACACAATCACAAATATACAATCCAATAATCATGAAATAGGTGCTCTAGTGCACTGGAAATGGCTGTATCAAAGTTCTCCAAAGTGCTACATTCTCCCACGTAATATCCTTTTGAAAGTTTCAGTAAAAGGATATGTGAAGATCTTTTCCATTGTGTAAGGCTCCTGCTTGTTCAAAAACATGTAGGTCACACAGAATCCAAGTATTGACAAGTTAAAGAGCACCAAGGACAGCAGTAAAATGAAGAAGAAACGGTAGTTACGTTTCCCGATGCAACTATTCATGAGTGTGCAGTGATGATCAAGATCCTGTTGGCAGTGAATATTAGAAAATGTCAGCACACATATTCTACAGTATGAGAGTTTTCATACCTCAATTCAGTTTTCAAAGCATTCTCTTCTATGCATTCAATATAACTATGTCCATTACAATTTATTACATTCTCTCATTGTCATTTTATTCCATTTTAATTAGATAATTTTTTCTGCTTTTAGTGTAAGCTGAGACAGTAGTAAACTGCAAAACCTGAACTGACACTGCAATATTGTATGAAACGAAGGCAACAGACTGCTCAGTGTCAAATGAAATCAAGACAATGTCACATCCAATCCAATTTACACTGAAATGTTCTCCAAGGTATCCCCTGGGTCTTGCATCAAACTTGCAATAGCTGTCCTACACATTAGTAAAATAACAACTCAATGTGTCTCTGAACCATACCCATCAGTCAAAGTGACAGACAGCCCCATCCCAATGTATCCTCAGAGTCATAAAGTTAAAACTCACACAACACCAAATTATAGTCCAACAGGTTTATTTGTAAGCACTAGCTTTTGGAGCGCTGCTCCTTCATCAGGTGGCGGTGAAGGAGCAGTGTTCCGAAAGCTAGTGCTTACAAATAAACCTGTTGGACTATAATTTGGTGTTGTGTGAGTTTTACCTTTGTACACCGCAGTCCAACGCTGGCAAGAAGGGCTTTTGCCCGAAACGTCGACCTAAGAGTTATAGAAATTTTCAGCGCAGAAACATACCCTTCAGTCCAACTCATCCCTACCAACTAGATATCCTAAATAAACCTAGTCCTATGTGCCAGCATTTGGCCTATATCCCTTGAAACCCTTCCTATTCACACACCCATTCAGATGCCTTTTATGTTATAATTGAACCAGCCTCCACTACTTCCTCAGGCAGCTCATTCCATACACATACCACCCTCTATGTGAAACATTTGCCCCTTAGATCCCTTCTATATCTTACCCCCTCACCTTGTTTTTCAGACTGTAGGCCTGTGACCAGTGGTGTGCTGCAAGGATGGTGTTGGATCCACTGTTTTGTGTCACTTATAGAAATGATTTGCATGTGAATACAGGAGGAATGGTTAATAAGGTTGAGGATGACACCAAAATTAGAGGTGTAGTGGACAGTGAAGAAGGTTACTTCAGAGTACAACGGGACTTTGATCAGATAGGCCGTACATAGAGTTTAGATTAGATTAGATTCCCTACAGTGTGGAAACAGGCCCTTCTGCCCAAGTTCACACCGACCATCTGAAGAGAACCCACCGAGACTCATTTCCCTACATTTTACCCCGACTAATGCACCTAACATTATGGGCAATTTAACATGGCCAATTCACCTAACCTGCACATCTTTGGATTGTGGGAGGAAACTGGAGCACCCAGAGGAAACCCACACAGACACGGGGAGAATGTGCAAACTCCATACAGACAGTCACCCAAAGGGGAATCAAACCCGGATCTGTGAGGCAGCAGTGCTAACCACTGAGCCACCGTGCTGCCCTTAATTTAATTTAGATTATTTGTGAGATGCTGCATTTTGCTAAAATAAATTAGGGCAGGACTTATACACTTAATGGTAAAGTTCTGGGGAGTCCAATTTTGGACCCCCCCCCCCTATCCTGGGGAAAAGTTCTTGGCTATTCACCCTATCCATGCCCATGAGTTTATAAGTCTCTATAAGGTCATCCTTCAGCTTCTGGAGCTCCAGGGAAAATAGCCCCAGCATATTCAGCCTCTCCCTATAGCTGAACCCCCTCCCCCCTCCCCCCCCCCCCCCCCCCACTCCCCGTTTCCCCCCCCCCCCCCAGTGCTGGCAACATCTTTGTAAATCTTTTTTGCACCCTTTCAAGTTTAACAACATCTTTCCTTTAGCAGGGAGATCAAAACTGAAGACAGTATTCCAAAAGTCGCCTAACCAATGTGCTGTACAGCCGCAACATGACATCCCAATCTCTATACTCAATGCACTGACCACTAAAAGCAAGTGTAATAAATGCCTTCTTCACTGCCCTGTCTACCTGTGACCCCACTTTCAAGTAACTGTTAACCTGCATCCCAAGTCTCTTTGCTCGGTAACACTCCCCAGGACCCTGCCATTAAGTGTAGAAGCCCTGCCCCAATATACCTTACCAAAATGCAGCACCTCACATTTATCTAACTTAAACTCCATTGGACACTCCTCTGCCCATTGGCCATTCTGATCAAAGTCTCTTTGTACTCTGAGGTGACCTTTCTTGCTGTCCACTACATCAACAATTTTGGTGCCATCTGCAAACTTACTAACCATACTCCTATACTCACATCCAAATCATTTATATAAATGACAAAAAGCAGTGCACCCAACACTGATCCTTGTGGCACACCACTGGTCACTGGCCTCCAGTCTGAAAAACAACCCTCCACCAACACTTTCAGTCTCCTGCCTTCAAACTAATTTTGCATCCAAATGACGAACTCTTCCTAGATTCCATGTGATCTAACCTTGTTAACCAGTCCACCATGCGGAATGTTGTAGACAACATTCACCACTCTGCCTTCATCAATTGTCTTTGTCCACTTCTTCAAAAAACTTAAATCAAGTTAGTGAGACACGATTTCCCACACACAAAGACCATCGCAAATCAGTCCTTGCCTTTCCAAATACTTGTAAATCCTGTCGCTCAGCATCCTCTCCAACAATCTATCCACCACTGACATCAGGCTCACCGGTCCACAGTTCCCTGGCTTTTCCTTACCACCTTTCTTAAACAATGGCACCACATTAGCCACACTCCAGTCCTCCAACATCTCCTATCCTAACAGATTCACAGACACACCAATGGTGAGGCTACAGTGTTATATATTAATTGGGAATGAGTGATCCTGGGTTAACACATCACCTCCTGATTCCCTGCAGTCTCAAGACGTCAGGGCAAATGTTGGCAAAAAAAAACAAAAACCTTGTGCTGTTCATCCATGAACCCCTACTTGTCCCCTCAGCTGGTGAAACTGTAATTCTTCACAATGAGGAGACATTGAGAGTAGCAAGGACACAGGATGCACTCTGGGTGCAAGATTCTAACATGCATCATGGAGGTCATACACAATAAACCTCTGTAGGCTGCATTGACTTTTGAAGGCCATTACTCCCCATTGTGCCATATGGCACTAACAAAATTGTTGCAGCACAGGAGGCGGCCATTTGGCCCACTGTGTCTGTGCCAGCTCTCTGAATAAGCATCTCACCTAGTGTCATTTTCCTGCCTCTCCCCATAATCCCACACATTCTTCCTTTTCAAATAAAGTATTAATCCCCTTTTGAATGTCTCAACTGAACTTCTCTCCAACACGCCATCAGGCAGTGCATGCCAAACTCTAGCTAGTCACTGCTTGAAAAATATCACTTTTGCATCTTCTACAGATTACTTTCAATCTGAGCAGACTACTACTCAATATTTCCATAACTAGGAGCATTTTCTTTCTATTTATTTTATCCAGACCCCTCATGGTTTTGTGTACTTTGATCAGATCTCTTTTCAGCTTACTCACATCCAACGAGAACATTCCCAGCTTCTCCAAAACTGAACTTCTTCATCTGTGCAACCATTTACGTAAACTTCTCTAGTTGCACCCATACCTTCAAATCCTTCCTAAACAGCAGTGCCTCCAACTGTATACAATACTTCAGTTAACATCTAACTAGTGTCTGATACAAGTTCAATATAACTCCCTACTCTTGTACTCTATGCTTCTATTCACCTTTATTCAATATTAATTATTAATATTCATTATTAATCTATTAATATTGAATAAATATTTGTACCATTTATAACTACAGGTGAGGTGCTAGGTGATTGGAGAGTGGCTAATTTTGTGCTTTTATTAATAAAGCGATGTAAGAAGCCTGGGAACTATAGACCTGTGAGTCTGACTTCAGGGGTGAGTAGATTGTTGGAAGTGAAGGATAGGATTTATATACATTTGAAGAGGCAAGGAATGACTAGGGAAAGACAGCATGGATTTGTGTGAGGTAAATCATGTCTCACAAACTTGATTGAGGTTTTTGAGGAAGTAAACAAAATTGATGAGAGCACAGCGGTAGACATTGTTTACTTGGACTTTAGTAAAGCCTTTGACAAGGTTCTACATGGTAGACTAAAAGTAAAGTTAGATCACCTGGGATTCAGAGTGATCTTGCCAATTGGATACATAATTGTTTTAACAGCAGGAGACAGAGAGTGATGGTGGAGGCCTGTGACCAGCAGTGTCCACAGGAATCAATGCTGGATCCACTTTTGTTTGTCATTTATATAAATGCTTTAAAGAATATAGAGGCATGGTTAGTAAGTTTGCGGATGACACCAAAATTGGTGGCATAATAGACAATGAGAAAGGTTATCTAAGATTACAAAGGCATCTTGATCAATTGGGTCAATGGACTGAAGAGTGACAGATGGAGTTTAATTTGGATAAATGCGAGGTATTGCATTTTGGTAAAACAAACAGGGCAGGACTTTTACAATTAAAAGAAGGGCCTTGGGGAGTTTTGTAGAACTGGGAGACCTAGGGGTTCAGGTACATAATTCTGTGAAGTTTGCATCACACATGGATTAAGAAGGTATTTAACATGCTTGCCGTCATTGCTCAGACCTTTTGATATAGGAGTTGGGACATTATGTTGAAGTTGTCCAGGACATTTGTGAGGCCTCTTCTGGAGTATTGTGTCCAGTCCTGGTCACCCAGTTGTAGGATGGATATTAATAAGCTGGAGAGGGTTCAGAAAAGATTTACAGGAATGGAGGATTTGAGTTATGGGGAATAAGCTGGTTACACTGGGAATTTCTTAATTAAAGCATAGGGGTTTGAGGGTGACTTTACAGAGGTACATAAAATCATGAGAGGTTTAGATAAGGTGTATAGAGACAGAATCAGAATCATACAGCATGGAAACAAACCTTCTAGTCCATCCAGTCCACAACATGTTGCAAAACTAAACTATCCCACCTGTCTGCGTTTGGCCCATATCCCTCCAAACATATGTTATTCATGTACTTATCTATATGTCTTTTAAACATTGTAACTGTACCCGCATCCACCATTTCCTCTGGAAGTTCATTCCACCTATGAACCAATCTCTGTGTAAAAAACTTGTCCCTCGTGTCATAGAGTCATAGAGATTTACAGCACGGAAACAGACCCTTCGGTCCAACTCGTCCATGTCGACCAGATATCCCGACCCAATCTAGTCCCACCTGCCAGCACCTGGCCCATATCCCTCCAAACCCTTCCTATTCATATACCCATCCAGATGCCTTTGCAAAGTGGCAATTGTACCTGCCTCCTCCACTTCCTCTGATAGCTCATTCCATACACATACCACCCTCTGCATGAAAAAGTTGCCCCTTAGGTCTCTTTTATATCTTTCCCCTCTCACCCTAAACCTATGCCCTCTAGTTCTGGACTCCCCAACTCCAGGCAAAAGACTTTGTCTATTTATCCTATCCACGCCCCTCATGATTTTGTAAACCTCTATAAGGTCACCTCTCAGCCTCCGACTCGCCAGGGAAAACAGCCCTAGCCTATTCAATCTGTCTTTTTAAAATCTTTCTACACTCACCTTAAAAATATGCCCCCAGTCTTAAAATCCCACCCCCCCCCCCCCCCCCCCCCCCCCGAGGGAAAAGACACTTATCATTCACTTTAAAGTAATTAAAGGTATAGATAAGGTGAACAAATAAGTACATGAGTAAGATATATTTGGTGGAATATGGGCCAAGTGCAGGCAGGTGGGTCTAGTTTAGTTGTTTAGTTTCGTTTGGGATTATGGATGGCATTAACTGATTGGACTGAAGGGTCTGTTTCAATGCTGTACGACTCTATGACTCGATAGTAAAGAATAGAATGTAGAATGACCTCAATCAAGGTGAGCCATTCAGCCCATCAAGTCTGTTGCACCATTCAGTGAAATCATAGTTGCTCTGATAATCCTGCCTTTTCCCCATAATCCTTGATTCCTTTACTGGTTAAAAATGTGTCTATCTCAGCCTTGAATATACTTAACAACCCAACCTCAACAGCCCTCAACATCAGTGAAGATTTCCAACAATTCACTCCTCTCAGAAAGAAATTCCTTCTTATCTCTGTCTTAAATAGAATACTCCTTACCTCAAGAATCTTTTATGAACTACTTTCTCAACCTATCCTGCTACCTCCAGTGATTTGTGCACCTTATCCTAAGTCCCTCTGCTCCTGCACCCTCCCTAGAGTGAAAAGAGATAGATGAAGTACCAAATTGACAGACCAAAACTGTGCATCTTTGAGATGCAATGGGCCATCAGCAGTATTAGGTCTGTATGTCACTGTGTTCTGCAAGGTCATCAACTGATACAATATGTTGCTCATTCTTCTAACACCTTTACTTCAAATGGTCAGCTCTGATTAAAGGATGAATTCTGAAGAAAGTGCTGACCGAGGTAGCAGCAGGAATCACCTGAATATCAGGTATCTGAAGCTATAAGATAGGACTACGTACAATCAAAATACTATAGACTGAAATAACCATTCCCAAACCAACAATCCAGACTAAGGCTCTGCAGGCACAGTCCTGAACAGTGGAGATTCGTTAAGCAGCGAACAGGAGGAGAGTGCTCCTTGAATATCTCATTCTCAACGATGACAGAGCACAGCCACACAAATTCAAACAACATGGCTTACGTATCTTCAACTATCTTCAGCCTGAAGTGTTGAGTGGCTGATCAATCCTTCTCAGCTTTTCCCAGAGGCCACCACCATCACCCAGACATCAATCTTTGGTCAATTTGATTCATTCAATATGTCATGAAAAAGATTCTGAGCATACTGAACACAACAAAGATTAAGGGAACCTCATGGGATTCTGGCTATAGTACCAAAGACCTGTGCTCTAATACAGCTCAATGTCTTCTCCCAAACAGTGGTGAGTGTGTGGAATTCTCTGCCACAGAAAGCAGAGGCCAAAATTTTGAATGTTTTCAAGTAGGAGTTAGATATTGTTCTGAGGGCCTAAGAGTTCAAAAGGCATGGGGAGAAAGTGGGAACAGGGGACTGAGTAGGATGATCATATTGAATGGCAGAGCAGGCTCGAAGGGCTGAATGGCCTACTCCTGCTCCTATTTTCTGTATTTCTATGTCTCTATGAAAATGGCTCAGGTATGCTCTGACACAAGAAGCAGCACCAACCAAAGCAATGTAATTACTATTTAATGCAGGCTAAATTACCAGTCCATCAGGCTATCTCTAATCATCACTAAAGTGATGGAAGGAGTTGTCAAGCAACACCTGCTCAGCAATAATTTGCTGACTGATACCCTGTTTGGATTTCCACTCGCAACTCTTGGTTCCAGACTTTATCATTGGTCTACACATGAACATAAGAGTTGAATCCTAGAGACAAGGTTGGATGAGAGTCGCAACATAAAGGCAGCTTTTGACTGAGTGTGGCACCATGCAGCCTTTTAAAACCCCAGTCAATGAGGATCTGTGAGAAAAACTCTCCAGTGGCCGCAGTCATACCCATCACAAAGAAAGATTTTTGTCTTAGTGGGCAGTACGTTGCTTCTCTTAATTTTGGGGGCAGTTTCTGAGGTCCAGCTATTTTTAAGATCAGAGGTGGGGCAGTAATGATTGGCTCTGGTCACATTTCCTGAGATAATGAGGCAATCTATTCCTGTTTGCAGCAAGATTTGTGTGATATCCGGTTCCCAGGTGATTATGTTGCAAGTGACATTCATCCTGCAGAAGAACCTAACCCTTCCTAATAATCGTAGATACAATTACTGGAATATTATTAAAGTCACCACATCACCACATCCTGGAATTTACCAGCCATCATAAACTTGAATAGACCAGCAAGATAGTTGCCAAAGCTACTTGAGATAGACACAGGCTGGATGTCATATAGGGCAGTAAGGAGTAGATCACCTCCAGACTCCCAGAGCCTCTTCACCAGCTACAAGGCATATGGTGGCTATGTCACAGAATGCTTCCCATTGCTTCGATGGGTGTAGCCTCAGCAACACCAGAAGCTTGACAGCTCCCATTGCAAAGCAGTGTCTATGACTGGCTCCTCAGCAGCCAACCCTTGGGTTTCTGGGATTCCAGAACAGACAGATCCCAACAGACAGATCCTCAGCCTCATCTCCCACAGCCACATGGCCAGCGTTAAGTTTGTAAATGAAGCTGATGAGGTATCACCAAAGAGGATCCAAACAGAGAGGATCCTGCAAGCTGAGCTCAAATTCTCTGTGGAACAGAGAGTCTCCAACATGTCTTGCAGCTGGTCTTGTTTGTTTGGCAGGCCAATATACAGGCCTTGGGATCTTTTAGTCACTACTGTGCTCGGGAGATCCACACATGAAAAACAACTGGGCAGCAAATAGACCAGGCAATTAATATGGACCATCCCCTCAACAACAATGAAGGAAGTTGAGGCAGAATTAATTTTAATGAGTTCTTGACCTTTGCCCTGTAGTCAGAGTGAGGACTCTCATAGCTCCAGTTAGTGATACATATCTGGAACTAGGCCCCCAAAAAAAACAAAGACACAGGATGTAGTTCCAAGATTTACCTCCACACAAACGTTACACGTGTAGCAATGTCGACACCGTGGAGGCCGGAAAAATCTGCAGACTTGGCACCATTTCTTTGTAAACCTGGTACCATTGATGGTCACTTCCTCGGCCTCCATTACACTGTTTAGGTCATTGGGATCTATAAACAACAAAATAATATATTTCAAATCATACTGGACAGAATCACACTGTACATACTCTAGGAGAAAGTGAGGACTGCAGATGGTGGAGATCAGGCTCGAGAGTGTGGTACTGGAAAAGCACAGCAGGTCAGGCAGCATCTGAGGAGCAGGAGAATCAATGTTTTGGGCAAAAGCCCAAATAGTCCAGCTATGTCACCTTATTGAACGAGCAATCCAATTAGTCTTACCCCTCTACTCTTTCCCAAGACTCATTCCAGTTTGTGCTTTTCAAATATTTATCCAACTCCCTTTTGGACTTTTTCACTGAATTTGCCTTTCAGGAAGTGCATTCCCGATAATGACAACTCAGTGCAGAAGGATTTTCTACTACTCTTACCAATTAACTTGTGAGTCCTGTGGTTTCTGGCCTTCTGTCTAACAGAAGTAATTTCTCCTTATTTACTTTGTCAAAGTTCGACATAATTTTGAATATTTGTATTAAATCTCCCTTTACCCTTCTCTGCTTGAAGGAGAACAATTCCAGATTCTCAGGCTCTCAAAAATAACTGCTTTCCCTAACCCTGGTACCATTCCAGTTAAACTCTTTGAATCTCTCTAACAGTTTTCCATCCATCCTAAAACGCAGTATGGAGATTTCATTTTTATTTATTCACAGGATGTGTGCATCATTGGCCAGGCTAACATTTATCGACTATCCTTAACTGTCCAGAGGGCAGTTAAGTGTCAACCACATTGCTCTGGATCTGGAGGCACTTGTAGACTAGACCAGGTAAAAACAGCAAATTTCCCTCCTTGAAGAGGCATTAGTGAATCAGACTGTTTTTTTTCAAATAAAAAACAATCAATAGTACTTACATGGTCACCGTTAGGCTCACATTTTATTCCAGAATTTTACTGAATTCAAATTACATCATCTGTCATGACCCATGTCCTGAGAATGTTTGAATAAAGAGGAAATATGTTTGATGCTGGAGAAACTCAGCAGGTCTGACAGTATCCACGGAGAGAAAAAACAGAGCAAACATTTCGAGTCTGGTTTGAAGGAGAGTCATATGGAATTCAATTAGATTACAATTTCTGTGTTCATTGCAATTGATTAGATTAGATTACATTACATTGTGGAAACAGGCCCTTCGGCCCAACAAGTCCACACCGACCCGCCGAAGCGTAACCCACCCATACCCCTACATTTACCCCTTACCTAACACTACGGGCAATTTAGCATGGCCAATTCACCTGACCTGAAAATCTTTGGACTGTGGGAGGAAACCGGAGCACCCGGAGGAAACCCACGCAGACACGGGGAGAACATGCAAACTCCACACAGTCAGTCACCTGAGGCGGGAATTGAACCCAGGTCTCTGGCGCTGTGAGGCAGTGCTAACCACTGTACCACCGTGCCGTCCATACGTTAACCCTGCTTCTCTCTTTCAGAACTGCTGAATTTCTCCAGCATTCTCTATGTTTATTCCCAAGAGTGTTAGTTGGGGTTTTGGATTAGTGATTCAGTGTCAGAAGTGAATAAATTCCTGCAGTTGCAGCCTAAGCAGTGATTTACAAAGGTTAACATTTAAATGTTTGTCAAGACTTAGCTTTTGTGTTTTCAGTCTCGATTTATGAAGCTCAGTATTCTTTATGCATAGAAGTTCAAAAACACTTTTTAGGCTGATACATAAAATATAAACTATATTCTTAATTTCCTTACAGTTATCTCCTTCCCATTAATGCCCCTAACACACAGGAAGTCATTAAAAAGCTCACATCTCACCTCTTCTGCCTACCCTGAGCCACAGCCACTTACTTACCTTCATATATAAAAAACAACATAGAACAGTACAGCAAAATACAGGCACTTTGGCCCTCAATATTGTGCACATCTTTTATCCTACTCTAAGATCAAACATACCCTTCATTGTACTATCATCCATGTGCCTATCCAAGAGTCACTTAAATGTCCGAATCTGACTCTACCACCACCACTGGCAGTGTATTCCACGCACCCACCACTCTCTGAGTCAAGAACATCTCCCCTAAGCCTTCCTCCAATCACCTTAAAATTATGCCCCCTCGTGATAGCCATTTCCGCCCTGGGAAAAGGTCTGGCTAGTCACTGTATCTATGCCCCTCATTATTTTGTACATCTCGATCAAGTCACCCCTCAGCCTTCTTTGCTCCAATGAGAAAACCCCTAGCTCCCTCAACCTTTATTCATAAGACATGCCCTCCAGCCCAGCCAGCATCCTGGTAAATCTCCTCTGCACACTTCCTATAATGATGCGACCAGAACCGAACACAATATTCTAAGTGTGGTCTAAAAGGGACAGCAGCGTAACCTCGCAGCCCTTGAATGCAATTCCTGTGCTAATGAAAGCCAACACAGCATACACTTTCTTAACAACCCAATCAACTTGCGTGGCAACTTTGAGGGGTCTATGAATGTGGACCCCAAGATCCCTCTGTTCCTCCACACTACCAAGAATCCTGCCTTTAACCCTGTAATCTGCATTCGAATTCAACCTTTAAAAATGAATCACTTCACACTTTTCCAGGTTGAACTCAATCTGCCACTTATCAGCCCAGCTCTGCATTCTGTCAATGTCCCATTGCAACCTACAACAACCCTCCATACTATCCACAACTCCACCAACCTTCACATCATCGGCAAACTTACTAATACACCATACCACTTCCTCATCCAAGTGATTTATAAAAATCACAAAGAGCACAGGTCCCAAATAGATCCTCGCAGAACACCACTGGTCACTGAGCTCCAGGCTGAATACTTTCCATCTACTACCACTCTCTGTCTTTTATGGGCCAACCAATTCTACATCCAGGTAGCCAAATTTCCCTGTATCCCATGCCTCCTTACTTTCTGAATGAAAGTTCTGGCCACCTCATTATAGGACGGATGTGGAAACTTTACAGAGAGTGCAGAGAAGATTTACCATTGCTGCCTGAACTGGAGCTGAGAAATGTGTTGCTGGAAAAGCGCAACAGGCCAGGCAGCATCCAAGGAGCAGGAGAATCGACATTTCGGGCATAAGCCCTTCTTCAGGAGTGAGGAGGGTGTGCCAAGCAGGCTAAAATAAAAGGTAGGGAGTAGGGACTTGGGGGAGGGGCGTTGGGAATGCGATAGGTGGAAGGAGGTTAAGGTGAGGGTGATAGGCCGGGGAGGGGGTGGGGGCAGAGAGGTCGGGAAGAAGATTGCAGGTCAAGAGGGCAGTGCTGAGTCCGAGGGTTGGGACTGAGATAAGGTGGGGGGAGGGGAAACGAGGAAGCTGGAGAAATCTGCATTCATCCCTTGTGGTTGGAGGGTTCCTAGGCGGAAGATGAGGCGCTCTTCCTCCAGGCATTGTGTTGCCATGGTCTGGCGAGGGAGGAGGCCAAGGACCTGCATGTCCTTGGCAGAGTGGGAGGGGGAGTTAAAGTGTTCAGCCACAGAGCAGTTGGGTTGGTTGGTGTGGGTGTCCCAGAGGTGTTCTCTGAAACGTTCTGCAAATAGGCTCCTCTACATTGGGGAGACAGGCTGCCTACATGCAGGTCCTCATCTTCTTCCCGAGCTCTCCGCCCCCACCCCCTTTCCAGCCTATCACCCTCACCTTAACCTCCTTCCGCCTATCGCATTCCCAACTCCCCTCCCCCAAGTCCCTCCTCCCTACCTTTTATCTTAGCCTGCTTGACACACCCTCCTCATTCCTGAAGAAGGGCTTATGCCCAAAATGTCGATTCTCCTGCTCCTTGGTTGCTGTCTGACCTGCGCTTTTCCAGCAACACATTTTTCAGCTCTGATCTCCAGCATCTGCAGTCCTCACTTTGTCCTGCCTGAACTGGAGGGCATGTTTTATGAAGAAAGGTTGAGGGAGCTAGGGCTTTTCTCACTGGAGCGAAGAAGGATGAAATGTGACTTGATAGTGGTGTACAAGATGATGAGAGACAAAGATAGAGTGGATAGGCAGAGACTTTTTCCCCAGATAGCATGAGGGGGCATAATATCTCCAGGTCCTTCTGTTCACACACCAATTTTGGAAATCCCAGAGGGCCATGTTAGAACAGATATGGTATTAGAGTCCACAGATTGTTTTAAACAGAATAGTGAAGAAGGCGGTTGGTACACTTGCCTTTATTAGTCAATGCATTGAGTGTACCAGTTTGGAGGTCATGTTGCAGTTATACAGGACATCATTAGGCCAATTTAGAATGTTGAATTCAGTTCTGGTCTTCCTGCTGTCTGAAGGATGTTGTGAAACTTGAAAGGTTTCAGAAAAGATTTACAAAGACGTTGCAAGGTTGGTGGGTTTGAGCTATAGGGAGAGGCTGACTAGACTGGGGCTATTTTCCCTGGAGCATCGGAGGCTGAGGCGTGACCTTATAGAGGTTTATAAAATGATGAGGGGCATAGATAGGGTGAATAACCACGGCTTCTTTCGCAGGTTAGGGGATTTCAAAACTAGAGGACATTGATTTAAGGTGAGAGGGGAAAGGTTTAAAAGGGATCTAAGGGGCAACTTTTTCACACAGAGGGTGGTGTGTGCCAGAGGCTGGTATGTGTTCCTCTGCAACCTTGTGCTATAGAAAATTGCGCCATGGAAAACCGTTATAGAAAATCACGGTGTGCAAGATTGCTAATCGAAAATTGCTATACCCGGTCAGTAGAAAGTTTGCATTGTCCACAATTAGTCAATCACGCTATAGCCAATTTGTGCTGACGAAATGTGCATAATAGCAGAATGACCTGTACAACATTTAAAAGGTATTTGGATGGGTACACAAATAGGATGGGTTTAAAGGGATATGGGCCAAATGCTGGCAAATGGAACTAGATTAATTTAGGATAGCTGGTCAGCATGGATGAATTGGACCAAAGTGTCTGTTTCCGTGCTGTATAACTCGATGACTCTGTACAACTCTATGGCATTTACTGAGTATTTGTCAGTCATGCCCTTCAAATCAGGCAGTTACTGCAAACAGTTTGCATAAATCTTTAACACTCCAGGTGACTTTACCTCTGCAAAAAATTCCAGGATCTATAAAGATGCAAATTAGGTAGTTTAGGCAGCAGCTTAGCAGAAATAATGTATGGACAATAGGTACAGCCATTGATAAATTTTGAAGCAGCCACATGCATCTGAAAAAGAAGCACAGAAGTTTAGAATATTCTTCAGATAGATTCCAGAAACTGATACTAGATTTTTAATTTCCTCACAGTTTCCTCCCTCCACCCCCAGATTACCATCAATACATAGAAACAGGAAGAGGCCATCCAGCCTCTTCAGCCTGTTCTATTATTTGGGGGTGTGGTGCGGAGGGGTGTAGGCCGTGATTAGGAATGTGGAGTTGATCACAGTCAGATCAGCCGAGATGTTAGCGATTGGCAGAACAGACTTGATGGGCTGAATGGCCTACTCCTGCATTCAAAATGTGACTCGTCAGCAATTTAATTCAATTTACACAGTTTGGTTTCATAATCCTTTAATACACTTTCCCAAGAATTAATTTGACGTCTGGTTCAATCATTTTTGTTAGGGAGAGGAGTGGGTGTCGGAGAGAGTTTAAGATTTTCATGACTTGTATGAGGAACGGCTTCATGGCACCACCTTTGAAAACACAAGAGTAACTCCACCCTCGCCCATGTTACTCAACTGCCCTAAACCCCTTTCAGTCAAGGAGCATCTTGCAGGTAAGAAAGAAAACCCGGAGATGCTGCAGGGCAGAGTGAAAATAGATGATGCTGGAAATGTTCAGCAGGTCAGATAGCATCTCTGCAGCAACAGTAATGGAGGCAAGGTTTGCACTATTATGACCTTTCACCTGGATTACACCATTTTCTGTTTATTATACTCCTTTGACGATTTGCATAGCACAATGAACAATTGTCAATCATAGAGTCAGAGAATCGTAGAGCCATACAGCATAGAAACGGACCATTTAGTCCACTTCGTCCATGTCAACCAGGTTTCCTAAACTAAACTAGTCCTATTATTTGTGATTGGCCCATATCTTTCTAAATAGTCATAGAACTATACAGCACAGAAACATACCCTTCAGTCCAACTTGTCCATGCTGACCAGATATCCTAACCTAATCTAGTCCCATTTGCCAGTACTTGATGAAGTAACTCCAGAGAGGCCAGGTATCCTGTCATCTAATCCCCATTTGTTTACATTTAGAAAGTCCTTGACACTGATCCAGCTCCCTCAGTGCCAGCTTTCAGAATGAACAGGATGTGTGATACTCCTTTTTCTGAAATCTATCAGCCAGGGCTCCCTGATTGGACCAGATTAACAGCTTCAATCAGGGAATTCATATTCTATGAGGTCCACCTGGCTGATCTTGCTACAATCACTTTCCAATTCATGTACCTGTCCAAATGTCTTTTAAATATGGTAACTATGTCTACCACTTCCTCTAGCAGCTCACTCCATATTCGAACCATCTTCTGTGTGAATAAGTTGGCTTTTGAATCCCTTTAAAATTTCCCCTCTCACCTTAAAACTATGCCTTCTAGTTTTGAACTCCCTTACCGTGGAGAAAACAGCATGGCTATTCGCCTTTGTGACGATGCTGTCACTTTTAAAAGGTTATTTTGTCCTTGGTTTCTTTTCCCCAAGAGAGGTTGTAAAAGAAGAGGTGCTGAAATGTCTACTATAACAATGGCAGGGTAGTAGCCAGTTTTCCCAGTTCAGGTGTTTTCTATTTTGGTTTAATTGTAGCAGTCACAGAAGCTGCTGCAGTGCAAAACAAAAGTCCCATGCTTCAGCAGATGATTCTTGACTGACTTTTCTCTCTGCAATCTCTCCTGCCTGTAAGAACCTGTGTTTGAATTTTCCTTTTGCCAATGGGTGGGTTTATGGGATATCACGGGAATTGGACCAGCTCCTTACTTAAGTTGCTGTGTCAGGTTGGTTAAGTTTTCAATAGTTAAGTTATTCTAACTTCCATTTTCTTTTGTTCATGTTTCAACTGTAGTGCTTAAATTCTGTTTTGCTTAAAGCTGAGTGGTTTGTCGAGCTGCTTCACATCTGGAATATCCACTTCACACCAGCCTTTAAAATAAGAGAAAATTAGGGTCTAGACTACCTACTTAAAATATTTTGAGGGGGGGGGGGGGAGGGGTCTGGTCCAAAATACCTTATCTATACCCCTCATAATATTATATCCAGCCTGTTCTTATAACTCAAATGCTTCAGACCCAGTAACATCCTTATAAATCTTTTCTGTACCCTTTCCAGTTTAATAATATCCTTCCTGTAGCAAGGTGACCAGAACTGCACATAGTACTCCAAATGTGGCCTCACCAACATCCCATAACCTCAACATGTTGCTCCAATTCCTATACTCAATATTTTGACCAATGAAGGCAAGTGCCAGCCACCTTCTTCAGTAACCTATCTACCTGTGATGTCACCTTCATGGAACTATGTGCCTGAACCCCTCAGTCTCTCTGTTCGAGAACACTTCCCAAAGATTTGCCCCATTTATATAAAATGTGAAGTTAAAAAAATTATTTTCAAAACTTAAAAACTTGAGAATTTTTAAAATAAAGAATATTGAATGCAGTAATTTTGTGCCGGAGAGTGTCCTATTTAAAAATGCTATACCTTATTGTCAATTAATCTCAGTGTATCAGCACTTTTCCTTTCCCTTCTCCAGTTCATCTTCTCACCTCAGTGTCTCCTCACCAGCCTGCTGCTTACCAGTATAAGAGCTTAACTTGTTGTGACAAGGGCCAAAGTTCTTCCTTCTGTGCTATTAGAATTGTCTCTGGTGCACAAAACCGATACTTCTAGATGACTACTGAGTTATTTTTGCACATATCCCCAAAGGAATGGGCAAATATTCAAATAAAATATAAATATACTAGTCAAGTAAAAACATACCAGGAGGTGCTGTGCAATGCAATCTTTGGCCTTGAAATTACATAATAGAAACAGACTCAGGAGAAGATGTAAGAATCATTTACTGGAGGATTAACAGATTAGTCAAATTATAACTTCCATGAAAGATTGAACAGGCTAGGGAAGAGAAAGCCGAGAGGTGATCTGTTAGATGGTCTGTAAAATTGTGATAGGGTTGGATAGAAAAGCTGCCTCCCCTTGTGACTGATTCCAAAACTAAGAACTATAGATACAGCATAACAGCCAATCAAGAGCAGAGAAAATGTGGAACCACATGCTAATAACACTGCAGAGCAACGCAACTGTAATTTTAAGTTCCTCGGCTCTGCTCCCTCAACTTGGCTCATGAGCTCTTATTTGTGCTTCTATTTCCTGCTCAATGCTTCATCCTGTTTATCACTGACCCAGAGTATTTGAGAGATCTGCCCAAATCAGAGCAACAGGTCCTTGAGTAACAGCAGTTTGAAATGACTGCAAATTCAATGGAAACTGCAAACAAAATTTTCATGGGGCAATTTCTCCAAAGAGAGATTTGAATTGATTTTCCCAGTCTATGTGCGTTTTGAAGCTCCCCATGATTATTATAATAATGCTGTTCTTACATGCTTTTTCTATCTCTTGATTTATTTTCTCCCTGACTAATGCAAGGAGGCTTGTATATAACTCCCCATCAGGGTCTTTTATCCATTGTGGTTCCTCAACTCTACCCACTCAGATTCTATGCTTTCCAACCCTATATCATTTCTTGCTATCAATTTAATTTCATTTCTTACTAACAAGTCAACCCTGCCCTCTCTGTCTATTTGCTTGTCCTTTTGATAGGATGTCATCTTCGAAGCTGGGTTCTGCAAGGAGCTGGAGGGCTCCACATGGAACTGGGTGGGTGCAGATGACGACAAAGTCCTTCGATATTTAGTTCCCAGTCCCGATTCCCTTGCAGCTACATCTCTGCGCTACCCACAATGTCGTACTTCCCAATTTCAATTTGCGCTACAAGCTCATTTACCCTGTTTTGTATATTGCGTGCTTTTAACACCCTCAGTACTGCATTGACAGTCCTCTCCCCACACCCTTACCTGCTGTGTCTGAAGTTACTTTCCATACTCTCTGTCCTATTACTTGTTCTGGAAACTTTAATAACCTCCCCCGTTTTAACATTTTCCATAATTTTCCATGTAACTGAACTAATCCCAACTCAGTTTAGTCACAGGACATGCCAAAGTGCTTTGCTGTCAATTAGTCACTGTTGTGATGTAGGAAATGCAGCAGCCAATTTGTACAGACATTGCTTGCAGTTGCAATTTTGGACAAGACACCCTCGTGACCCCATCCAGGGAGGACAAAGGTTTAACATTTCATCTAAAAGACAGTGCAGCATTCCCCTCAGTATTGCACTAGAATATGAGCCTCAATTTGTATGTCCGAAGTCTCTGAAATGCAACTTGAACCAGCCCCTCCATTTCCCAACATTGAGACTCTGAGCTATGTGGATGGGACTTTAATATCCAGGGATGAAAATGTATTCAAAAGGAATCTTGTGTGAAGAAAGCACTTGAGAGCTACTCTTTGATGAACATACTTACGGGTACATGTAAAATAAGGCTGAAATAGTGAAGAAGATCAATAGTAGTACTAAGCTGGGGAGTTTCTGCTCGCAAGCAAGCCTCCATCTCTTCTCACACATCCTCCAGGCTTTGGTTTGGTGAACAGAACAGCAGATTGTTCAGTGCAGTCAGCTCAGCTCTGCTCTGGCCTTTCTCCTAGCTCACACCTTCCCTGTCTTTATCCAACCCATGCCATTATGTCATCATAGAGGTACACCTGCCATTGCCATGGAAACATGTTCCCTTTGTAACAATCAATGTTGAAATCTTGCCCTGTTTCCACCTCCAATCCAGGTCATGACCCATCAATGTCAGCATCCATAGGCACTGCAGTCTGATCATACCATCGTCACAGGCCATGCTATCTATATGCAGAGAACTTAAACAAAAGCAATACATGCTAGAGAAACTCAGCAGGTCTGATAGCATCTGTGAAAACAGGATTAATGCTTCCAGTGACCCTTCTTCAGATAACGGGTTCGGACCAAGAAGGGTGCCGAGTAATTCTGTTTTTCTTTCCAGGTCTCCAGCAATCACAGTTGCTCGCTATCCTAAGAACGACATTTTTTCTATATTTAATTTCACATGTAAAATAGTGCATTGACTAGATTTATTTCCACATTTTATATCCATTTTATTGTCCCATGAGAGTATTGCACACAATAAATAGAGAGTCTGTTCCCACACGTGACAGGATCGAGGACGAAAGGGAACAGGTCTAAAGTAGTTGGATGTTTTCCCTGACTGGGGAGTCTAGAACAAGGCTCACAGTCTCAACATACAGGGTAGTGAACTTGTGGAACTCTCTAACACAGAGAGCTGTGGAGGTTAAGCCACCTTATATTCTCAAGAGAGAGTTTTTAATAGGTTTTCAAGGCATCAAGGTGTATGGGGAGAAGCAGGGATAAGGCTATGATCAGATTGGATGGTGGAGCAGGCCCAAAGGACCTACACCTGCTCCAAGGTTCTATGTTTACATGTGGTGTTTACATGTGCTTTGGAATTGTTCTATATAAGTCAGGTTACTTAAAAGAAAATGCCACAACCCACCTTTAGAGTAAATATAATGCAACTTTGATATTATCCTACCACATGTTGAAAACTTCGATGGCATAACTTGGATAAGCACATGGATGATGATGGGATAGTGTAGGGGAATGAGCTGAGAATAGTTCACAAGTCGACGCAACATCGAGGACCGAAGGGCCTGTTCTGCGCTGTATTGTTATATGTTCTATAACTCAAATGTATTATTAACAAGGAATGTATTTAATTTCATGTGAACACTTATATCAGCTTAGTAATGTCCCGCATCAATACAACAGCACGCATTGAACAGAGCACTAATGATACTACCTGAAGTTTCTTTGATTTTTACAGTAAAGCATCCTTGAACAGTTTTGATAATGCTGAGTCTGCTGTTTTGAGTCTGTTCAAGTCATCTTTTACTGGCTTTCTCCTTGGTAGCTTTATTTTTACTTTTCTATTTATATCAAAACGTGCAGAAAACATCCTCAGGTTCCAAAATATGTAGTTGAGAAGCTTTATAATTGAGGTGCAAGTTGAACTACATTTAAAGCTACTACAATTGAACATTCTGGGATGTCAACTTGCAGCTGTACAGGACATTGGTTGAGCCACTTTTGGAATACTGCATTCAGTTGTGGTCTCCCTGCTGTATGTTATGAAACTTGGAAGGGTTCAGAAATGATCTACAAGGATGTTGCCAGGATTGGAGGGTTTGTGCTATTAGGACAGGCTGAATAGGCCATTTTCCCTGGAGCTTCAGGAGATGAGAGGTGACTTTATTAAGTTTTATAAATTCATGAGGGGCATGGGATAGGGTGGGTAGTCAAGGTCTTTTCCCCAGCCTGGGGAAAAATAGAAGGCACAGGTTTAAAATGAGAAAATAAAGGTTTTAAAAGCACCTAAGTGGCAACTTTTTCATAGAGGGACGGTGCATATATGGAATAAGCTGCCAGAGAAAGTGGTGGAAGCTGATACAATTACAACATTTAAGATGCGTCTGGATGGGTATTATGAATATGAAGGGTTTAGAGGGATATGGGCCAAATGCTGGCAAACGGAACGAGATTAATTTAGGATATCTGATCGGCATGGACGAGTTGGACGGAAGGAGAAAGCGAGGACTGCAGAGGCTGGAAATCAGAGTCGAGAATGTGGTGCTGTAAAAGCACGGCATGTCAGGCAGCATCCGAGTAGCAGTTGGACGGAAGGGGCTGTTTCCGTCACATACAACTCTTATGACTCGAAGAGCCGCCGGATTGGAAACGTTAACTCTGTTTCTCTCTCCACAGTCGCTGCATTCCTCCAGAGCTTTGCGTTTTTGTTCCAGAATTCCAGCAACCGCAGTTTTATTACGTATAATTAAATATCGCTTCTGAGGCATCCCTCTGAACTGCTACGCTCTCCCAGCACCACTAATCCAGAATCTGGTTTCCAGCATCCGCAGTCATTACCCACATAAATTAAAATCAGCTTGCCCACAAATGAAGCGTGCCGGGAAACACGCTGGCCCATGAGGGATAAAGCAAACGGAGAAATTTCTGGAGAAACCGTGGGAGAAAAAGAGAAACAGAATGCACATTTCGTGAGTACTCAAGCGTCCATTGCCTCTCAGCAGCGAACCCGGAAGCTGGGTCCTGGAAGGAGCTGGAGGGCTCCACGTGGAGGTTGGCGCGTGGCAATGACGTCATTGACGGGCCTGAATCCGGCCCTGGCCCTGCCCCAGGCCCCGCAGCCTCGGCTTCGGCTTCTCTCGGTGAAGGCGGTAAACGGGGCCCGAGCCTCACAGTCTCCCCAGTGCCCCCTGACACACACCCTGGCAGACACAGCTCCCCCCCCGGCCGGAGCCACAGGGTAAGCCCCGAAAACGAACTCACCGGTTGAAGGCCGGGCTTCCCCTGACGGACAGTGAGCCGCTGGCGCGCGACTCCCGCCGTTTAAACCGATTTAACGGTCAGCGGGTGTCTCGCGGGGAAGGAGCGGTGTTACCATGGAGATGGGCACCCCCCGCCCCGCCCCCCCAACAGCTTCAAACCAAACCAGCCCTGCCCACCACCCCACCCCGTCAGTGACCCCCCCGACCGCCACCCCTGTCAGTGACCCCCTGTCAGTGACCCCCCTGACCACCCCCCTGTCAGTGACCCCCTGTCAGTGACCCCCCTGACCACCCCCCTGTCAGTGACCACCCCCTGTTAGTGACCCCTCGCCAGTGACCCCCCCCGACCACCCCGTCAGTGACCCCCCCCCCCACAGCAACGTCAGTGACCACCTCCTGTTAGTGACCCCCCCCCCTGACCACCCCTATCAGTGATCACCCCCCCATCCCCGTCAGTGACCCCCCCCCCGACAACCTCCCTGTCAGTGACCACCCCCCTGACCACCCCCCGTTAGTGACTCCCCCCAACCACCCCCTGTTAGTGACTCCCCCCGACCACCCCCTGTCAGTGACCCCCCCGGCAATGTCAGTGACCCCCCCCAATCAGTGATCACCCCCCCTGTCAGTGACCCACCCCCCCGACCACCCCCCCCCCCCCCCGTCAGTGACAACCCCCGTCAGTGACCCCCCCTGACCACCCATCATCGGTGACTCCCCCTGACCATCCCTCCGTAGGTGACCCCTCCCCCCCCTTGACCACCCCCTGTCAATGACCCCCTCCTCAACAGTCCCCTGTCAGTGACCCCCTCCCGGAAGCCCCTCTGTCAATGACCCCAACTCCCCCATCAGTGACCCCCTCCCAACACCCTATCAGTGACCCCCTCCTCAACAACTCCTTGTCAGTGACCCCCATCCCCAACCCCCCTATCAGTGACCACCTCTCCAAACCGTCTGTCAATGACCACCTCCCCAAACACAGCCATATCTCCACATCTCAAACTGCCTTCCACATCCACTTAACATATTAGAAGCATACAAAAATCAATTTGCTTGAGAAACTCAGCAGGTCTGGCAGCAATTGTGGAGAGAAATATTTTTGAGTCCAATGACCCTTCTCCAGCAATTTTTTTAGATTAGATTACTTACAGTGTGGAAACAGGCCCTTCGGCCCAACAAGTCCACACCGACTCTCCGAAGATCAACCCACCCAGACCCCTACATTTACCCCTTCACCTAACATTACAGGCAATTTAGCATAGCCAGTTCACCTATCCTGCACATTTTTTGGGCTGTGGGAGGAAACCAGAAGAAACCCACGCAGACACGGGGAGAATGTGCAAACTCCACACAGGCAGTTGCCTGTTTTCTGTTTCAGATCTACAGCATCCACAGCTCTTTTAGTGTTTAATTCACTGTCATATCTCTGCCCCTTAATTATCAGTGTAGCTTCACAAATCTCCACTTTCTTCCATGTTCATAACTTAAATTGGTCAGAAAATGGTTTTATTTCACCCTCCAAATTGTTCATAACTATAGTGAACAGCTACAGCCACATGATTCCTGTGACATATTGTCATTTGAGTAATAACAATCATTGTTGTAATTTTCTATTTCCTGCTTCATCACCAGCTCCCTGTTTATAGATTGCCTCCTGTGCCACATGTTCACGTTTTTTTGTTAAAAATTTCCAAATGGAATTTCAGTCTGTTGAATGGCAATTATTGTTGAACTGCTCTGATTATTGTTACATTATTCTACTTCTCACTTAATGTTGAATTTGTTAGAGAAAGATGGCTGTGAGTGGAGTGATCTAAGGTTCAGATGGTGAGAATCATGAAAAAAAACTTTGTCCCTTTAGGGGCTGGTTTAACAAAATTGTACCAATGCATTTAGAAATGAAAATTAAAAATGGAATCATTAAAGTTTTTTAATTGGCAAAACTGCAGAGTAATTTATATCAATCTCTCAACAGTGTAGTTTATTTTAACTTGTGAAAAAGTATGCAGAATTTATATGCATAATTAGCACAGTTGATTTGTTTTTCAGCTTTTGATGTGATGACATAGTGTACTGTTTCAAATGTCAAGTAAACCATGGCGTCTGAAGCACGTGAAGAAGGAACAGAGCCATCAGCAGCCTTGACAAAAGCTGGGGATTCAAGTAGTGAAAGACTGGAGCAATGCGAAATCAATGAATGCAATCCCACGGAAGGGAAAAATCAAATGAAGCAGAATGATTGGAATCTTGGGAGAACTGAGCCAATGTCAAAAAGACAGATGAAAAAGTTAATGAGGGAGAAACGGTGGCTAGACCAAAAAGAGGATCGCAAGTAAGTGGGAGTAAGCTATTGTGTAAGTACCTCATCACTTTAATATCTTCTGAGCCCACTGATTTACTGCGAATGAACAAGGCAAAATTCTTTTTGGATGTTTACTGGTGTTTTGAGGATTGAATGTTTTGCAATTTCCATTCATTTGTCTATGGAGACTTTAAACCACTTCCTTAAAAGCTCAAGGTGCACACACATTGCATTTCTGGGATGATGGGCAGGAAGATAACTGTTTCTTTGCCTACTATCAGTACATTTCTCTCCCACCATGATGTAAAACCCATCAGTACAACTCTGAATACCTATAGATCACCAATGATTACAAACAAGTATCTTCCTGAATCATTAAGTGATTCAAATATTAGATGTAGTTATAACTGGTAACCCTAATCTTAAAAAAAAATAAACATATGGAAATTTGATTTAATTTTATCACCAGTGAGCAGTCTCCAGCATTCATTATGTCTGCATTTTCTCAGATTTTCCATGAGCAATTGCACTGGAACGTGTGATAAGAGTTGGAGTATTTCAGAATCCTCTGTTGTGGATGCTCGTGAACCAGTTGGATTGACGATTCCTATGTGCACAATATGATTAAGAAAGGATAAGTTAGAATAGCTAATCTGCACAGAAAACAAAATAGAGAGAGGTAAAAGATCGGGTTAGAGGGAGAAAAACAAAAAGAAAATGTTTATTAGCGCTCTAACAAAAGTAAAATGCTATAGAAGCTGTTGGAAATTTAAGATAAAAACAATAATGTTGGAAATGTTTAACAGATCTGGCAACATACACGGTGAGAAAGAGTTAATGTTTCAAGTCAGTAACCTTTCATCAGAACAGTCTGTTCTGCGCATTAAATAGAAGTACTCAGATATTTCATTTTAATCAGTCTGTTCGTACATGTTATATACGTACACCTCCAAGGCCATCACGTCCTACAGTTGGACTTAAACCTTAACCTTCTGACTGAGAGGAAAGGACATTACCACTGCACTAAAAGATCTTAAATAATGTATTTTGCGGGAAACATGAAAAACTGGGCAATATGGAGACTAAAACTTGGCATTACTAGCAGTACACTTTAACGGTCTGAGCTAACTGAGTGTCCTAATAATGCATTTCATATGTATAAAATGATCTTGAAATGGAGCAAGGGGCTTGTTTCTTTTGAAATTAGCCTGTTTGAACATGTTATGATGTACATCACATCCTGAGGAGAGGCTTGAACGCAGACCTTCTGGCCCAGTGATGGGGACACTACCACTATGAGAAATAACAGGTTAATTAAAAATACATTTATGTAGTTCAGATATATTATGAAATGTCTCTGTGACTGTTGGGACTTGAACACAGACCTTCAAACCCAGAAGAAGGAAGTTTACCACTGTTCCACAAGACTCTCAGCTGATATCCTCTCTTTCACTGATTAAAAGTGCAAAATTAACAATTTTCCACTAACCTTTCTGTTCTTCTTGGGCCAGGCAAAAGCGTAAAGAGAAAAAGCTGAAAAGAAGACTAGAACGTCAAACTCAGAATGAGGAAAGGCATGAAGAATCTGCCAGGAAACGCTTTAAGAGAGATTTCACTCCATGTAACCTTCGTGTTGTACTAGACTGCAGCTTTGATAGTTTAATGGTGTTGAAGGTGAAGAAGAAACAGAATAAAGTTGCAATGACTAACTAAATTTATTCAGTAGTTTTACAGAATTATATGGAATATACGATATCAGTCAGTCGTGGTCTGTGATCTGTGCCAGTGTTTAAGCTCCATCTAAGCCTCCTCCCACCTTATTTTGTATCATCCTACTTAATATATCTTTCTGTCCCTTATATGCTGCTTATATGCATTTATATTATTTATCTGAACTACTCCCAGATGATAAGTTCCACACACTAACCACCCTGTTCAAATCAACTACTTCTGAATTCATTCTTGGGCTTCTTAGTAACTGCCTTATATTTAAGGTCCACAATATTCTGTTACGCTCTCAAGTGAAAGCCCCTTCCCTGTGTCTACCATGTTAAAACCCCTTGCTGATCTTAAAGGTTTCTATCACATTTCTGCACTAAATTTCTCTTCTGCTTGAGAAAGGGCCTGCAACCTGTTCATGGTTTCTGGTATTTTCCCTGTACATCTTTTTAGCACTTGCCCCAGTAACCTTAACCTTTTGTAATATAGAATTGTGCATGGTACTGATGCTGAAAGACTGCATTTCCTACTTCTGACAATCCTGCAGTTTGTGGTGGCTGCTTATAGTATGACACTAAGTAAAATTTGGGAACAGTTCACCTGCTTTCCCCAGTGGCATGGCATCAGAGTGTGCTTTGAGTTCAGATTTTCTAAATGTTGGACTGGTCTGGGAGATTGGAGAATGAATGTATTGGGAAAATGAAATGAGCATCTAAGTATTTTTATTTCAATCCTGAGGCCTTTATAGTGTTAAAGCCACAAGGCTTGGGTTTGCCTGAATGGTTCTTTTTTTTATATATAGGATGTCAAAAAGCTGCATAAGCAGATTCAGAGATGTTACGCAGAAAATCGAAAAGCAGCACATCCTGTGAGGGTGAGTCTCGTTTTTGATTTCCAAAACAGAAAATACACAAATGTGAAAATGATGCCATTCCCTTTCTTAAAAATGACCGTTGCAACTTGTAATACTAGTAAATGCCTTTATAAAGGAGCAGATCAGATTAAACTCTCTAATTCTCACAAACTGTTGTTAACATGACTTTCTGATTAAAGTTTGCCTTTTCTTCATTGTTTTTATTTTTCTGATTTTCTTTGTTAAGAAACTGAACAACTTAGTTAAGGTGACTCTGTACTTAGCTGGCCACTCTCCACTTGCCACATTAAACTACCATGTACATAACTAATAAGAATTATGAATGCGAGGATGAATTTCAAAGCGATTTTCTAATTTATCTCAAAGTAAAATGACAACTTTTTATAAAGTGAGCCTGATGTATCATGCCAGCAGATTCGCTGGTATGAGTAGTGACAAACAGGATGATGGGAGGAAGAAAACTGCTGAGATGAACCATCTTGAAAACCTTTTGTCAATTGTAGAACCTTGAATTCTATTTGGTTCAATTTTTAATTATCTGCTAGGTTCAATTATGTAAATTAAAACTGGGATATATTTATATTACTTTACATCAATTTGTTTCTAGTAATTGTAGTCCCATTTATCCTTTTTGTTCTTAAACTATTCAAAATAGCACTGGATTGTGGTGACTGTTGAAGCTTTTCATTGTATTTCACTGTAAAATGCAAGTGACAATAAATTTATCATTCATTCATTAGAGATTGCAATATTAAGAAACATTCCCAGAGAATAATAACAAGTCTTTGCCCATAAAAACTCTCAATTTTGACTGTCTGGGTGATGGCAGCATGATAGCTAGAAGTAAGTTTAGTCAGTAAACTAAAACATTAACCATAACTGGACTTTGAGAGCAGAATATCTGCTGTTCTGTGAGTAGAATTTTATAAAGAAATTTTGTTTTTAACAAATGAAGCAGATTGCTGAAGGTAAGAGAAACCTGTGTAGAAGCACCAACTGATAATCAACTTGCCTCTTAACCAGAAGGTTCACATTAATCCTTCTGGCCACTAAGGATGTAATTGAGGCTGAAACTTTCAATACGTTGAGGGAGGACTATATTTTTGTCAACATGAACAAGATGAAAATCAACGGTCTGTTCACCTGTTGCTGTAACATTAAGGATTCCCCTGTTTAATGAAATTATGTAGTGTTCTTAGTGGAGTCTAGATGTGTGCAAAAATGACTGCAGTATTTGACCAAAATGGGAGTAGGCAACATACTTCAATGCAATTCATGTCTATGAAGGATATTACAATTTTTGAGAGATTTGATGAAATATTATTCAAGCTCAGTCTCTTACCTTGGTCCTGACAATGGACTTTGAGGAGGTATTGATTCTAGTTTTCATTTCTCAATAGATGTATTTGACCAGTCATAGTGGACAGTTGAAGAAGAACATGGATGAAAATGACAAAGGCTGGATCAATTGGAAGGTACAAAGAAACTTTCCACAATATATTGTTAAACTGGAAGCACTGACTTAAGGTTTTAGCAGTGATGACTGGCCAGGTTATCATGAACTGTTGTTTCCATCAGCCTCTGTGCTTTAGTACATAATAAACTTCCATTTTAATGCATCAACCCACTGAATTGTCACCTCTAGATGTGATTGTTCCATTGCTTTCTTGGTTTCCTCCAATTTTCCACCTTCCAGAAGCTTGTCTATTCTAAACTATATGCCCATAACCTAAGTTACACTAAATCTTATTCACCCATCCCTGCCTGTTCTCTCTGACCCTGTAGTATGATTGTGTCTCAGTTTTAAAATTGTCATCTTTAATTTGTAAGCTCTCCATGGCTTCATGACTCACTATTTCTAAGGGCTCCTGTACCCCAACAATCCTCATCTCAGTGCTTTTCCATTTATGGCTGCTTGGCATATCCCTGATTTTAATCACTTCACTAGTTGTAGCCCTGCCTAAAACTGCCAAGCCCCTTCACTCTGGAAATCCCACCCTGAATTTAATCACCTATCAGCTCCCCCTCTCTTTTGAAGATGCCTCTTAATACCCCTTTATCATTAGTTGTTATGCACCTGTTCTAAGTATTGATTAGTAAGGTGACGTGCCTTGGAGGTTTTTAACTGTATAAGTTACTATATACATGCTAGTTGTTATTGTTAAAATGCTATGGAAATTATATGCTTTGTAATAACTTGACTTTGTTAGGGAATTACTTTTACACCGGAACATGTCAGTGAAGCCATAAAGAAGGAAGAGTTGGTTTATCTCACTTCTGATTCACCCAATGTGCTGAATGATCTGGATGCAACAAAAGCTTACATCATAGGTGGCTTGGTGGACCATAATCACCACAAGGTATTCTGTGCATCTTCCCTGCTCTAAAGGTAACATCCTGTAATGTTAAAAAGAGAAATTGCTGGAAAATCTCAGCAGGTCTGGCAACGTCCGTGCAGAGAAATCGGTTAACATTTTGGGTCTGGTCACCCTTCAGAACTGATAGTAGCTAAGAAAAGAATCATTTTTAAACAGATGAAACAGAAGAGGGAGGTATAAATGATAGGTGGAGATAGAACCCAAAGAGAGAGAAAAACAGTTGTACAGACAGAGGTGGATAAGCATCAGCCTTGGACAATGAATAGCTGCTAATAGGGGCTATTAGTGGCTGACAGTGGATATTGTGTGGTAGCAGCCCATGTGACAAGAAGGCCTAGTGTGAGATGCAGGGGGAGAACATGGCGAAAGCTGCTCAAGCCCTAAAAATTGTTGAACTCGATATCAAGTTCAGAAGGCTGCAAGGTTCCCAAATGGAAATTGAGGTGCTGTTCTTTCAGCATGTGCTGACCTTCACTGGAGCATTGCAGCAAGCCTGAGATAGAGGTGTTTGCCAGACCATATGGTGGTGTGTTGAAATGGCAAGCAAATGGAAGCTCAGGGTCTTTTTTGTGGACAGACATAGGTGTTCTGCAAAGTAGTCACCTAATCTACGCTTCCTTTCCCAAGTGTAGAGACCACATTCTGAGCAGCGAAAATGTTAAGACTAGAGTGAAGTGTAAGTAAAGCACTGTTTCTCCTGGAAGGTGTATTTGAAGCCTTGGATAGTGAGGAGAGAGAGAAAGTAAATGGGCAGTTGTTATACCTGAGATTGCAGGGGAAGATGTTGTGAGGCTATGGGTCATTTTGGGAGTGAAGGAGGAGTGGACCGGGGTGTCCCAAAGTGAAATGGCTTTGTGGAAAGCTCACAAGGAAGGGAAGGGGAATATGTGTCTGGTGGCATCCCACTGGAAGTGGCAGACTGGTGTAGGCTGCCACTCCTGCTGAGATTTTCCAGCTATTTCTGTCTTTGTTTCTGTAATAGCTCAGAGGTTCCAGACAATATAAATTCAAGTTGTTGAAGTTTGCTCAATAAAGTCACGGTCCCACACAAATGAAGTTAAATGCTTTGACTAAATGGATTCTTATTACTGACCTTGGCTCTTCTGTGGCTGCCATTTCAGGGTGTAACATACAATAAAGCATTGAACTTGGGAATCGCACATGCGCAACTTCCCCTTGGAAACTATGTGAAAATGGATAGTCGCAAAGTGTTAACTGTAAATCATGGTAAGTGTCTTAATAGGTTGAGAGTTCTTCTGTGATGAGGATATGTAGTTTAACTGTAGTTCTTAATACACAGCTCGTAAGTTATGATCAGGTACTTATAAGATACAATATAGTTACAGCACAGAAGGAGGCCATTTAGCCAAATGTGTCTGTGCTGGCCCCAGAAGCACCAATTGACCCCTGCTGTTTTTTTTGGGGCACTGCAAATGTTTCCTTTTCAGATAATGATCCCACTTCCTTTGAAAGCCTCAACTGATCTTGACTCCGTCACAACCACATTCCATCTCAGAACCACTTACTGCCTGAGAGAGTTTTCAGTTTAGGTTTTCTGGCATTAGCGTGGCTTCCTTGTTTGGTCAGACTTGCTGAATCATTCAGGCTTCACCCTTCACATTTTAAGTATTTACACACAAAAACAGCTCAACTATGAAGAAGCCAAGTTAGCATAGAGATTTCTACTCACCATACTTTGGAAGTTTACCCATTTGGCTTTGTGAACACGTTTCCTGTTTTTGCCAAGCAAGTCTATGTCTATGAACATAATTTCAGCAAGCTGTGGTGTTAATGAGTGCCAAGAAGACTGATCAATCTGAAATGTTTCAAAAGCTAAATACCAAAACCTTAACGCATCGGGAAACTGAATGTTTGCTTTCTACCCTATTAAGTTCCTCTGTCTGCTCTTCTAAAAGCTTCAGATGGACCCAGGAGATTCTGACTATTGAAACAAGTATTTTTCTGAAAATGTAAGTAGAGGTACAAAGCACAAAAGAAATTTAAGTTATGAAAAATTAATCTTGTTTAAACCTCAGCTGGATGTATAGTGTTCAATTCCGGACACCACACCATTAGAAGGATGCCTTGGAGTAGGTGATTTGTAGAATCCCTACAGTGTGGAAACAGGCTATTTGGCCCAACAAGTTCACACTAGCCCTTCAAAGAGAAACCCACAAAGACCCATTCCCCAACCCTATTATTCTACTTTTTTTTTGTTTTTACCCTTGACTAATGCACCTGGCCTATACATCCCTGAACATTATGGGGCAATTTAGAATGACCAATTCACCTAACCTGTACATCTTTGAATTGTGGGAGGAAACAGGAGCACTCAAAGGAAACCCACGCAGACACAGGGAAAATGTGCAAACTCCACACAGACAGTCGCCTGAGGTTGGAATCGAACCCGGGTCCCTGGCGCTGTGAGGCAACAGTGCTAACCACTGAGCCACTGTGCCACCCCGAGGAGACTTATCAGAATGATACCAGTGATAAAGAATCTGAGTTAAGTGGAGACACAAAGAAACTGGGATTGTTCTTGGAGTGGATAAAGTTATAGGGAGATTTAATAGAGCTGTTCAAAATCATTGGTTTTTGACTGAGTAAATAACAAGCAATTGTTCTCACTTGTAGAAAGCTTAATAACCAGATGACAGAGAAGATGATTCTTTTTGCACAATAGTTACTGCGATCTGGAATATACTGAGGGAGCAGGTTCAGTAATAATCATCAGAAAGGAATTGGAAATATACTTAAAGGCAAAAAAATGCTAGTGTGCCACTTATTGGCTTCAATAGATGACTGAGCCAAAATACCTGTATGAAGGATGTCTGGACGATAAACTCAAATCATGAGAATTATCTCAAGTAGTAGGGGTATGGAATGCTTTGCCTGCAACGGTAGTAGATTTGCCAACTTTAAGTACATTTAAGTCATCATTGGACAAGGATATGGACGTACATGGAATAGTATAGATTGGATGGGCTTCAGATTGGTATGACAGGTCGGCGCAACATCGAGGGCCGAAGGACCTGTATTGCGCTGTAATGTTCTATGAATGTTTCAACACAATTAATGATGCTATTAAACAGAGAGTGGAATTTATCCAATCATGTATTCTTTGATAGTGTAGAGTTTGTTCTGGTGCATGTCTTCAGACTATTCAAATGTGCCACATCAAATGAGATGTTTGCTGAGTTTCAATTTCACAGAAAATTATTACATTGGAGAAAGAGTAAGAACAGGAGAATTATTTAAATAGATTTTCTTTTGAAGGACCAGCGAAATCAGTGAAACAAAAAAAGATATCACACTAATGAATAATAGAAATTTTAATCAAACGGTTCAAACATGTTCAAACACCCTTCTGGAACAAGAAACTGAGCCTTCTAGTTCACAGTGAGGGATGATAATACCACTATGTACTAATGGATTATATACTTTCAAATATGAACAAAAGTCTCTTTGCTTATTTCTTGATGAATTTCTGAACCTATTCCATTTAGGGTCAGCAGCTCTATAGTATCACACAATAAAAACAAATTCATCCTGCTGTTTGATGCCTAATTGTGAATTATTTTTCTTCTGACAGTGTTTGAGATAATTCTCATGTATTTGGAAAAGCAGAACTGGCAAGAAGCTTTTTTTACTATCCTGCCACAACGCAAAGGAGCAGTACCTGCCCTCCATCCAGTCAGCACAGAACAAAATGAGCCTGAAGGTGACTCAGATTCTTGTGAATCTGTAGAAAATGGGACCGCAGCATCAGAAGCTCTTGCGCAAAAAGAAAAGCAACTCAGTGAATTAAGTTGTGAAAAACGAAACACAGAAATTAGTGAAGAAATAGTTGGTGAAACGTAGCATCCCCTCCATTTGATTAAATATTATTTTGAGTCTTGGTATGCCTAAAATAATCCAAAAGCAGGACTTTTGATTTGCCCTCATGACACTTTCCATTTCTTTCTTACATTACCACCTGATATTTTTATGCTACGAACTCTCAGAATTTTGTTTGGACACAAACAAAATTGATGTATTTCAAGTGAGATTATTAGTTGTTTCTCTGTAAATGGCTACAATCATTGTGTTAAAGTTGCTGGAATTTAAAAATGCAATACCTGCAGTCATTGCTAGTATACATATTGGTATTTTAGTTACTTTGCATTAACCTAAGGAATTTTGGCTGGGTTCTGCAGGGAGCAATAAGCCATTGATTATTCTGAGAATGTTAATTTATTCCCACAGATTAAATGTGTTTTTTGTGACTGTATATAACATGTATGCACAAATACATCTGATTTAAAACTAATATTTCCGTTCCTATGCTCAAATTAACTGCAAAATGTTAAGCCTTTATAACAACTATTGGGGGTTTTAAAGGTGTGTATCAGTGACCGTTAAATGATAATATGGTCAGTTAAAATTTCAGACTGATGTATTATGGAATCAGTGACCAAACAAATTATCTTGGAAGTGTGTCCTTATACATAGTTGGATTTGGTTCCTATTGGTTCAAATGATGTGCAGTAAAGTTGATTCACAACATTACTTGCTGTGCAGTTTGTGGTTCATGAGTTTTGAACTGGAGGAGGTTATTCAGTTTGTTCAGCCTGTTCCACTATTCATTTCTAACATGACTGAAATTGTACCTCAGTTTCAGAATCTTGCTTGTGCAATTTATCTATCAAAAATCTCCGGTTTGAAATTTTCAGTTGAACCCTGTCCCAGTCTCAAAAGGTTTTTGAAAGTGGGGTATTTCCAGGTCTTCACTCCCATTGTATGAAGGGAAATCTGTATCACTTCAATTTCGCTGGAAGTAGGTGAACCCTAATTGGCAAGACAAGATTCCTAAACTTCAGTTTTCACATCATGAGTTCTCCTGGACAATTTGACACAAGAGTCAGTAATAACAAATGTTTGCATGAGCCTCAGGGTCGTTGGTCAAACAAGTACAACTATTTGATGTTTAATCATAACATTTTATTGTAGCTTTCAACCATAAGCAGCCAGACATCATAGTATAATTTGATCCAGGAGAACTCACTGCACAAACTCAGTTTGAACAATCAGTGTAAGGGCACAGTTGTCGGACAGCTTTGGCTGTCTCATCTCCAAAACTACACAAGATTTACTTTGCAGCACAATGGCGAAAACAATCTTAGTAACACAAAGTACACATTCGCAAGTTAAAAGTACATTACCATAGTCAATAGAGCAAACGCAATATATCTGGTTAATTTAGATGTCCTATAATCCACAGGAGAAATATTAACCCTCTTAGAAGTTAAATATCTATAAATGAATGGCTGTCAGTTACGTAAGATCTCTCACAACCACAAAATTGCAGCGAATGGAGCACTTTTGAAGAACAGTTATTGTTAGAATGTAAGAAATGTGACAGTCAATTTATATACAGCAAAATCCAAAATCAGCAATTTAACAATGACCAAATAATCTATTTTTGATAGCGTTGACTGAATGAACAATATAGGTCAGAATGTCATGGCTGCCTCTTTTACTCTTCAAAATAGTGACGTGGGTTCTTTTTACTTACACCCTTAGGATCTCAATTTCATGCTTTAATGCAAAAGACAGCATTGCCCTCAGTACTGTCACCCTTAGTTTCTGTGCTTAAGTTGCGTAGTTGGACAACATTTAAGAAGTGTGTAGATGAATAACTGAATGCAAGGCTACAGGCTAAATGCTGAGAAATGGATGACAGTCATTTTCTGGTTCATTGCCTCTGACCAATGATTGGCTAATGCCTGGTTTAAATGTAAACAAATTTTGGCAGTTAACAGTCGTCGTCATTTAACTGGTGCATTCTCGATGCATCAGTCTGTGTTTACTTGCCAACAAATCAGCATTCTCCCTTCCTACACCATAAGTAGTGTTTTTCTTTTATGTTGATTTTTCTTGCAGTTGTCTTGATGAGTGAAAGAAGAAAAGCTTCAACAAAAATGGGTCTTCAAAGCCTAATTTATTGTAATTTCTGTTACTAATATCTTTCTCCATACAACATAAATGGTTGATGCCACTAGTTTTTGATATTTTTGTTTTGCATTCAATGATTTTTGTTGTAATTATCTTTACCAATCTCAGATTTGCATTTTCTGCAAGTTTATTTTTATCAATGCAAACCTTCTTTTGAAATATAAGTTATGTTACAAAATCCGTCACTTGGATCAATCATTTGGAGGTATGAATTCACATCTGACCAAGGGAATTTAACTTAAGTTATTTAAATAACTCGAATTTTAAAAATCCTAGTATTAGTAATGATGACCATAAAAACCTATCTGATTTGCTAATGTGAAGGAATTAGCCACTCTTGCTTGTTCTGGCCTGTATGTAACCCAAGAGTCAACCGTATTATGAACTCTATTCTGGCTCTCTGAAACAGCAACCTGTTTAGTTATCATGAAGGCAGCTCACTGCCACTTTGTCTAGTACAATTTGCGATTGTTCATAAATGCCAACAGCAATTATATTCCATGAGTAAGATTTATTCATGTCATACTGTCATCCCAAGAGGAACTTGCTTCTTAAAAGGTGAATAACAAATGTCACTGGCCCAGACAGCCTGGTATGAAATGTTTCCCTTGAAAAATGGGAAACTATAAATTGGCCTGATTCCTTACGATTATGAACTTGCTAAATTGATCAAGGTAAATTGCTCTCTTGAATGAAGTGGCCAAATGCATGGGGCCACAAGGTAGAAAAATAAAAAAAGGTCAGACAGCCTTTTTAAATAAAAGGTATTTTAAAAAACATCAAGTGAAGTAGATGATGTAAGGACTTTATGTGGGAATGAGGTGTACTTTATTCGTGGAGACTGGTGTACCCAAGATTGCAGGATGACTATGTTATACATTAATACTGTAACAGCACTAAAAAGAATTTTAACATTTTTGGGTTTTGCTAGACAGGATGAATACATATGAACATGTTAGGCCTTAAATTAGAGCTTTCTTTGTTAAAGGTACTTAATTTTTAGGCAAGTATTATACATAGTCAGGAAAATGTGATTTATATATTTAGGGATACAGTCACAGTTCAAATTGTTAGAGCTAGTCTAACCACATTTTTAAATATTCATTGTTGTTACTCTAAAGTTCTCATTTAAAATGACAGATCTGTCCAAGCACAATCTGTCATTCAGTCAAGTGAAGATGCACAATATAATCTGACACACTGATGCTTCATTTACCTCCAAAGAAATTTACTGATAACTCTGCATGCTAATTTGTCGCAAACTCTTTCAAGGGGTCTGCCTCTGTTTTAAGTTTTAGATAAATCAGTCTTACTGTGGCACAACCTCCCATCCAGTATGGGTGAAGACGGCACATTGAGTATTCTTTTTGAGGGTCCAAGAGTTTTCGACTTTTTGCAAGTCTTAGGTCGTGGACTATAGCGAGCAGGGGAAAGTAGCCTGGTCTCTTCCAGCATTTTGAGGTCTCTCTCTTTATCTGAATTATTAGAAGTTGTAATATATGTGATAAATACATGATAATAGTATTCTTCATCCAATCCAAATTTCTAATTTGTAGATATAATACATTTTAAAAAGTTTGTTCACACTGTGTAGGCTAGCACTTATTACGCATCTCTAATTGCTTTTGAGAGCAACCTTCTTTAAATGCTGCAGTCTGTGGTGAACAGAGATATCCACAATGCTGTTAGGAGGGGAGTTGCAGCATTTTTACCCAGTGACAGTGAAGGAATGGGGATATAATTCCACCTCAGAATGGTGTGTGATTGGGAAGGTAACCTAAGTGCTGGTGTTCCCATATATCTGCTGTTCCTTGTCCTTCTAGATAGTAGAGGTCTCATCTAATTTGGAAGGTGCTGTCATAGGAGCCTTGGTGCATACAGTCTTTTCCAAAAGCATTGCACCCTGATAAGACTATGATGTTTTGAAAAAGCACTGTATTTAGTTGCTTTGATTAATCTGAATGCTTTAATTTTGAGAAGGATTTGACCAAGGCAGCAATATCTCTTGGTGTTTGCTGATTACAAATTAGGTGGTGCACTTATTAGAAATTAATGAACAGCTAAATGTTCTTTTCTGTAGAAAGTTTAAGCTGATGTTAGTCTTTAAAGTTATATAAGGGCCTGATAGGGTAGACATAAAGAAAATGTTTCTATTTGTAGGGGTCATAAACCACTAATAAATCCATTAATAGCATAACTCCAGGAGTGATTGGAACTTGTGTTCACAAACTGTGGGTCGTGACCCCATCCTTCCCCACCAAGTGATCTTTACTACCCTATCATCTGACGTTTAGATCTTTTCATCCTTTATGAAGCAACATTGACTTACTTAAAATGTCCTACACAATTTTAGCTGGCCTTGAGTAAGCTCACATTTTAGTCCAATTAATAAAATAAAATATCACCTGTCTCATAACGTGCATACCTGGATCTTTCTCCAAGATTGAATCCAGTTTTTGACATTGACATTGTGACCTGTGAAACAAGAACTACAGATTTCAGCCTTAATCATTGCAAACCTAAAACAAGTTTCCATCTCTGCTTTCTCTTTTTAATCTAATATAGCTCGGATCATAAGTTGGATCTGTTATTGTGCTCGTAAGGTTGGATTTCCTACTTTCATTCTAATTTTAAACATGGCTAAAATATGTTATTTATTTCTAATATCTCTTTTAAGTTTAAGTCAGTGCAAGATAATCGATGCAGCTCAAAGGGCTTTTGCCCGAAACGTTGATTTCGCTGCTCGTTGGATGCTGCCTGAACTGCTGAGCTCTTCCAGCACCACTAATCCAATTCTAAACAGTACCATTGGACAATCAGAGGGGATAGCTTTAAGGTGATTTTTCAAAAGTGGTTTTTAACTTTCAAGATTGTCTCTTGTTATGATGTGTTGAGTTTGCGCAGAGAGATGCAAATTAGCTTTTGTACAATGAGCAGGAATCTTCTATTAATGATGTACGGTATATAGACTAGGTAAGAGAGAGCATTCCTAGAATCTTGATGGCAAAGTCCTAGATCTGAGTGTATCTGTACATCTATATCACTGACGCCATATCCCTTTCATAAGCAAGGTGGACTTAACCACTATCCTGTATCTCCAACCAGTATTCCTTTTATCTCTTTAAATCACTATCATTTACTATTCAAATTTCCATGTTTAGCCCCTGACATTACTGCTACTTCCAATCCTCCATCCCTGAGTCTCTTTTTTGACTCTGTTCTCTGCACGTTTGGAGAAGGATGGGATGTTGAGGAATTGTTTCACAGGGAAAGTTCACAGGTCTAGATGAGAATTGTCATCCTTTCACAAGACACTCATAATGGCTCATGCCTCTCTCTTCACCTCATCATTAAACTTGAGGGTACTTTGGTGAGCTTGTAATGTGGACAACTCAAAATTCGTGATCAATTGTGGCTGAAAGGTTAGGCAGATGGAAGTTGTAGGGTATCCTCTCAGCCATGTAAAGCTGTCTGATAACAGAGTGACTGCAACTATTGTGTCCCACATGTGTGTTTGGTGGCCATTGATGTTAATTTCTGACCTCCAGTGTTGACCATCCTGGTCAAAACCTCTCCAAAAGAGCCAGATATTGCTGCAAAGATATGCCTTTTCAATAAAGCATTTTATTCCAAAAGGCAAAAAAGTGATATGAGGAAAAACATTCACACACGAGTGATGAGGGTCTGGAATACACTGCCAGAGACCATGATGGAGGAAGGTTCAATCAAGGTATTCAAAAAGGATTAGATGGTTATTCAAAAATGAACAACTTACAAGATTAGTAAACAAAGCAAGAAAAATAGCATGAATGTGATGCTCATTGGGAGAGCCGGCATAGACATAATGGGCCGAATGATCTTGTGCGCTGGAAACATTCTCTGTAGTTCAATATAAATTTCAATGATGAATGAGGAGCACAATGACTATGTATAGCTTTTTGGTGCGTGGGCAGAGCCTTTCTTTGTGCCAATTTGAGTGGCTCGTAAAATGGCAATTGGCATCATTTCAGTGTCGTTCCCCCTCTTTCTACATTTTGGTTGTTTTGGTTCTATACTATCTCTGACAGCTCCAGAGCTGCAGAGTCCATCTGGATTCCTTCAATACCCCTACAAATGGTAACTGGGTTAAAACAGAATGCATCACTAACCAGACAACAGTTGGTTTCCTGCATTTGGCATTGAAGGCCGTCCCCTGCTGCTTGTCTTGTGGTCATCTTGGGGCCTTTTTCTGTCTGCCTTGCTTTATCCAAAGCATCACTACATCTCTCCTGCCACAGAGCCCTGCCTGTGTTGATCTAGCTTTTTGCTACAGTGTGCGAGCCTAGCTGCTGCTAGTCACCATGTACTAGATGTTTGTTCCGGGGTAGGGATTCTGCTCCTCTTGCTCCAAAAAAAGGCTTCTTTGGTTATTAACACTGCCATCAGGTTGCATTAAAGTTGTACAAACAGAGGCAAGTCAATCTGCATTAATTAACCCAATACTAAGCATCTAGAGTTGGATAGGACTTTTCCTGTTGGCTCAGTCCTAGTTTCAGATGTATCAGAATGTCAGAAGATATTAATGATAATGCATTAATAATTCATTACATTCAGTAGCATCATGGGACCATGCCATTATCCCACGGTCTCTTTCCCTGTATTTCTAACAGGAACACAGACCATTGATGACTGGAAGACATTTCAAACTTGGAAGATGATTTATGAAGGAGGAGAAAGTGAGGATTGCAGATGCTGGAGATCAGAGTCGAGAGTGTGTTGTGCTGGAAAAGGGCAGGCGATCAGGCAGTATTCGAGGAGCAGGAGAATCGACGTTTCAGGCATAAGCCTGATGAAGGGTTTATGCCCAAAACGGCGATTCTCCTGCTCTTTGGATGCTGCCTGACCGGCTGTGCTTTTCCAGCACCACACCAACCGATGATTTATGAAGTCTCCTTATTCCAGGTGTTCTAAACAAAGCAACGAATAGGAAGTGATTGGGTGCAATGGTACTGGCATCAGGGTTATTTGCAGTTGACTATTTAGCATTAATATAGTATATTTCATAACCTCAAAACATCCCAAATCCCTTTACAGGCATCAAATGATTTAGAAATGTAAAAAGCATGAGCTAGTTTATTCACAGCAAGGTTCCATAAACAGCAATGAAGAAATGATATGATAATCTGCTTTTATTTATGTTTGTTGAGGAAACAATATTGAGAGAGAATCTGAAAGAAGTCCCAAGAATATCTTTAAGATTGTGCCCTACGATCTTTCACCTCCATCCAATAGAACAGATAGCACCCTTGGTTTAATATTTCATCCAAAGGTCTGCTCCCCAGACAGTACAACACTATCAGTATCACACTGGGAATGTCAGCCTGAAATATGTGCTAACACCTAACAGAAGGATCATAGACTGTACCCATATACAAACTGCAACAACAGAAGAAGTAACGAAGATTGATGAGGGCAGAGCAGTAGATGTGATCTATATGGACTTCAGTAAGGCGTTCGACAAGGTTCCCTATGGGAGACTGATTAGCAAGGTTAAATCTCATGGAGTAAAGAGAGAATTAGCTATTTGGATACAGAACTGGCTCAAAGGTAGAAGACAGAGGGTGTTGGTGGAGGGTTGTTTTTCAGACTGGAGCCTGTGACCAGTGGAGTGCCACAAGGATCGGTGCTGGGTCCTCTACTTTTGTGTCATTTACATAAATGATTTGGATGCGAGCATAAGAGGTACAGTTAGTAAGTTTGCAGATGACACCAAAATTGGAGGTGTAGTGGACAGTCAAAAGGGTTACCTCAGATTACAACAGAATCTGGGCCAGATGGGCCAATGAGCTGAGAAGTGGCAAATGGAGTTTAATTCAGATAAATGTGAGGTGCTGCAGTTTGGGAAAGCAAATCTTAGCAGGACTTATACACTTAATGGTAAGGTCCTAGGGAGTGTTGCTGAACAAAGAGACCTTGGAGTGCAGGTTCATAGCTCCTTGAAAGTGGAGTTGCAGGTAGATAGGATAGTGAAGAAGGTGTTTGGTATGCTTTCCTTTATTGGTCAGAGTATTGAGTACAGGAGTTGGGAGGTCATGTTGCGGCATTGGTTAAGCCACTATTAGAATATTGCATGCAATTCTGGTCACGTTCCTATCGGAAAGATGTTGTGAAACTTGAAAGGGTTCAGAAAAGATTTACAAGGATGTTGCCAGGGTTGGAGGATTTGAGCTATAGGGAGAGACTGAACAGGCTGGGCTGTTTTCCCTGGAGCGTCGGAGGCTGAGGGATGACCTTATAGAGGTTTACAAAATTATGAGGGGCATGGATAGGGTAAATAGACAAAGTCTTTTCCCTGGGATCAGGGAGTCCAGAACTAGAGGGCATAGGTTTAGGGTGAGAGGGGAAAGATATAAAAGAGACCTAAGGGGCAACTTTTTCATGTGGAGGGTGGTACGTGTATGGAATGAGCTGCCAGAGGTTGTGGTGGAGGCTGGTACAATTAGAACATTTAAAAGGCATTTGGATGGGTATATGAATAGTAAGGGTTTGGAGGGATATGGGCTGGGTGCTGGCAGGTGGAACTAGATTGGGTTGGGATATCTGGTTGGCATGGACGGGTTGGACCGAAGGGTCTGTTTCCATGCTGTACATTTCTATGACTATGACTCTAAATGGAAAACAACAGCAAATGTCTTTTGCAATAAAATTCAAAATATTAATTACATATCCCAATGAAATCAGAATTTTTAAATCAGACCTGGCACGGCGCCTCTCACATGCAGACTGTGCTCGGAATATATCCACTTCTGTTTCTTTGGCTGGCTGTTGAGAAGTTGAATTATCTTTTCCAGTGGAACAGGTTGAAGCATTTGAACTATTGAACTTCATATTAGCCACGGCCATTCGAAGCAAATCCAACACCATGTCTTTGTCTAAAGCATAGTGAAACACAGGCTGAGGGGAGACTAAACTGGCAAATAAATGATCCCTGACATTTTAGCCAAACTTTAACTAACAGTGGTCTTGAAATCTATGGGGATCAAGAAACTTAAAGGAAAAGGAACAGCTAGGTGCCTTTAGCATCATGAGACATCCCAAAGCACTTCATAATGGGACCAAATTAGGCACCACACTCTAAGCTGATACAAAGACAAAATCTTGATGAAAGAGAGGGATATTTTAAGAACCTTCTTAAGGAAAGGAGAGATAAAGAATATTAAAGAAGATAATGAAAAAAAGAGTTCAAGGCTTATGATCTAGGCAGCTCGAGGCATGACCACTAATGCTGGAATGACTATAATGGGATACTCAAGGACATGTAATTAGACCCTACTAAAATGTCCAAAGCATGAATTTAATCAGGCAAAACATTTATACTAAGCCAAAAAAGGCAGTATTAGGCTAAGTGTCAAAATTCCTGGTCCAGGAGATAGTTTTGTTTGTAGCATCTTAAAAGAGATAAAGGGAAGGGAACTCCAGAGTTCAGGGCCAGATGGCTAAAATTGGTGGGACAAGGCTTTGCTTTGTTCTGAGTGGTGTCAAGCATTTGAGTGATTGGTACCCACCTAGGTAACTGGACAGTGTCCTATCACACATCGGGAAGGGGAGAAACTTCAGGAGCAGATGAGGGGGTTTATCAGGGGAAGGGAAAGAGCCAAGAAACATGTTGAAATAAGAGAAATAATTCAAACCTATGGACAGTAAGGCGTTTCTGCAGCCCAATTTTTCCAACCTTAACCCTATCCATCCACCTTCTATCAATGTTACAGCAGGAAATCAGAAGAACTATCACAGTTGCATGTTTGTTATGATTGTGTGGTTTATATGGGGAGTGTAGCTTTAAATTTAGGGGAAATGAAAGGAGCCAATGTGATCTGTTCTGAGGTCCGTCTGACAGTAAGCCAGGGCAGAGAGGACTGACTGTTTTGGGTCGACAGAAGACTTGGAATGTCTCACTGAGAATAAACGGACATGGTATTTATATTTACAGACAGACAATGGCAGCACTCTCTTGATTTGCCGTAAGGAGACTCCAAAAGTCCTAGAAAAGTGTCATTGGTAGCAGGCTAAGCAATAAATTGTCCATTTGCTTCTAAATATGAAAGAAGTAGGAAGGGCAAAAATATCGCACTGACATTTCCACCTGAATTGAATTTGTTGTCAGGTATACCGAGACACAGTGAAAAGCTTTGTCTTGCAAGCAATACAGGCAGGTCATATAGTCAAATAGTGTTGATAAGTAAATAATAGGTAAACAACAGCAAAACAAAACACAAGTACAGGCGAATGCTAAGTGTTTGAGAGTCCATTCAGTATTCTAACAACAGAAGGGTAGAAATTGTTTCAGATGCAGCTGGTGCGTGTTCAGGCTTCTGTACCTTCTCCGCGATGGTAGAGGTTGAAGAAAACCATTGCCAGAGTGGGATGGATCTTTGAGAATGCTAGCTGCCTTTCCTTGACAGCGGGCCTGGTAGATGGATTCAATAGATGGGAGGTTGGCCTTTGTGTTTATCCGGGCCGAGTTCACCACTTGCTGTAACTGTCTCCGATCTTGAATGGTGCAGTTGCCATACCAGGTAGTGATACATCCAGACGGAATGCTCTCGATGGCGCACCTATAAAAGATGGCAAGGGTATTTGCCGTTAGGCCAAATTTTCTCAGCTGCCTAAGGAAGAAGAGACATTGTTGGGCCTTTGTAATCAGGGCGTCCTCTGAAGTGTCCAAGAAAGCTTGTTGTTGATGACCACTCCCAGGAGCTTGACACTCTCCACTCGTTCCACCTCTGTGCTGTTAATGTGAAGGGGGGCATGAGTAACATGCTGCCGAAAGTTACAAATGAGCTACTTGGTTTTGCCGACATTGAGAGTTAGGTTGTTCTCAATGCATAATTTTTCCAGGTCTTCCACCTCCCGTCTGTAGTATGTTTTGTCGCCATCTGAGATTCGACAGACTATGGTGGTGTCATCAGCAAACTTGTAAATGGCATTAGTCGTATTTGGTGATGCAGCCATGGGTATACAGTGAGTATAGTAGCGGGCTCAGTACACACCCCTAGGAGTCTCCAGTGTTGAGTGTTAGTGAGGCTGAAATATTGTCCCCAGTCTTAACTGATTGTGGCCTGTGGGTCAGGAAACTGAGTATCCAGTTGCAGAGAGTGGGGCTTAGTCCGAGATCACTAAGTTTAGTAATCAGTCTTGAGGGGATCATAGTGTTGAAGGCTGAACTGTAGTCAATGAGTAGGATTCTTACATAGCTGTTCTTGGTGTCAAGATGTTCTCGGGAGGAGTGAAGGGCAAATGATATGGCAGGGTTAATATGTTTGATGTAACCATTTTTAAGATCAGGTTACAAGCTTCCCTAATCAATACCACAGACAGGATGTATTGTAGGGCCAGCAGAGAAATGAAGCTGCTTGGCTTTGTGAGCTACTACAGCCAGATGCAGGACAGAGATGGTCTCAAATTGAAGAGATCTTCTACGGAGTCCGGATTTGTCCAGGCATGGTCAGGTGGATGAAGAATCATCAGCAAAGGTTTTGCTGCTGCTGCTGCTAGATTTAAAGAATTCTGAGAAAACTGTGGCAAAGTGCCCAAAGATGGTCCTCGAGGCTGCTGCTCAGTAAATCATGTAAGTGTTATGGTGTAGAATGAGACCATTTGGCTCATCATGCCCATTGTAATAAATGGACCAGAAACATTAACTCTGATTCTTTCTCAAGGATGTTGCCAGACCGTCTTAGTTTCTCCAGCATTCTGAGTTTTTGTTTCAGATCTCCAGCGTTTTGCTGTAATCCTTTGCTCACATGATGTTTTATCCCGATGAGTAGATGGGTTTATGCTAAAATACCTCATTCTACAGTATGCTCCATTTATAATACAATCAGTTCTGCTATAATGTGCGTTTCTTCAACGCGAATTGGCTATAACGCAGTTGAAGAATTTAGACCATTAATGTAAACTTTCCTTACCTGTATTGACTATAACATGATTCTGGTCCCATTGGTTTAAATGGTGCTGCTATTACACAATTTTCTTAAAACATGAGATCATATAGAAACTGAACTATCGCATTATATCAGAACAGACTGTATGCAATCTGTCGAATGATTTAGAAGAATTTGAGCCAAACGCAGGCAAATGAGACTAGTTCAGTTTGGGAATCCTGGTGAGCTTGGATGGGTTGGGTTGGAGAACCTGTTTCCATTCTATATGACTAAAAGAACCCATTGGAAACTGGAAACAATTGTGGAATATTTGCTGTAAGGGCTGTAATTCCATAGAGAGTGTGGAGACTGCACAGTACAAAAAGGGGAACATTTCTGAAAATAAAAGGTATCTATAATAAGAAACAAAGTTTAAGCCAGTGATGCTTTCAGCCGTTAAAGCTTTTAAAATGTAAAATCTTGCTGGTTATTCTTTGATCTACTAATTCAAAGTTCAAATCTCATTCATTAAGTCATTGGTCCCTACAGAGGTTGTAATATTACATTGAAAGTTAGGAACTGTAAAATAACCCTTGTGTACATTGTCCTGAATTTTGTGTAGCATCTTGGGTCAGCTGGAAGGTGAACGAAGCTGTTAGTAAGGTCACCTGAACTGTTGATGGAAAGGTGTTTTTCAAAGCAACCTCATTGAAAATGTGGCAGCCAATTTATATAAAGCAAAATCCCACTAAAATGTAAGGAGTTGAGAAGGTTATGCTATATGATAATTGGGACTGCTTCACTAACCTTTTTGTCCTGTTATGAGTAACCACTGCTGTACAGCTTGGAGTGAATCAGTTTGTAAAATCTGTGACAGTAGTTCCAGGACCTACATGAAGGACGGTACAATGCATAGATTTAGTTAAATAGTGTGGATCATTGCTTCATTGACACTAACTCTAACAAGAAAAGTGTACAGTTTACATTCATATAGTCCTCCACGAGTTGGACATCAATTATCTCGTGTCCTTTGGGGATTGAAATCTGCCATCCCCACCTGATCTGGCTTACACACGATTCCAAACCCATAGCAATGTGGTTGACTCTTATCCGCCCACTGAAGTGATCTAACAAAACACCCAGTTCAGGGGCATTTCGGGATGGGCCACAAATGTTGGTCTCCCCAGTGATACCCACATCCTGTGAGAAAGCTTGTAAAAAGTTGTTTGATTGGTAGAAAGGTACTGGGGACAGGACAATAACAGTAAGATGCAGTGGGAGAAAGTGAATCCATGTCAACTGGCATCACAGTTTTCAATGACCATATACCCAGACCGGAGGTGTTTTGTTCTTCTTATTCAACATCTACCTTGCATTTCTCCTTTCCAATCCTAATTCAGAGAATTATATTCAGTAAAGTTTTACAGAACCTTTATGGATCTCTAGTTTGGGCACATCTAGAGGATGGCATTTAATTCTAGTGACAATACATGAGGAAGGATGTGAAGGTCATTGAGAGGCTGCAGAGGAGATTAACCAGAATGGTTCCTAGGATGAGGAATTTTAGCTCTAGGTATAGGCTGCAGAATGTTGGGTGCATGCCCTTGGAATGAAGAAGTTTGAGGGAACATTTGATGGAGGTGAACAAGATTACAACAAAGGCACAAGTTGATCAGAAAAAAAAGCTGTTTTTGTTGACTGATGGGACAAGTACTGGGGAATAGGTTTGCAAGTTTTCTGCAAAAGACATAGGGGGAGCTGAGGAAGAACATTTTTACGCAGTGAGTTGTGAAGACCTGGTCCTCATTGCCGATGTGGGTGTTGGGTGTGGAGATGATCAATAATTTCAATAGGAAATTAGAGGGACACTTGAGGAAAATAATCTTGCAGAGCTGCAGGAAAAAAACTGAGAAAATGGCACTGAGGGATTGCTCTACAGAGAACCTGCATGGACCTGATGGGTCAAATGGGCTCCCTCTGCACCATAATGTCTCTATGAGTCATGACAGTAACTCACATCATCACCCATCTTATGGGTAGTTAATGCAAGTCTATCAAGTCTCCTCTACCATTTAATGAGGTCATGGCCGATCTGATGATCCTCAACTCCTCTTTCCTGCGCTTTCCCCACAACTCTTAATTCCCTACCTGAGTAAAATTCTGTCTGTCTCAGTCTTAAATATACTTAAGAACTTAGTGTCAACAATCCTCTGTGGTAAAGAATTCCACAACTACCCTCTGATGGAAAAAACATACCTCATCTATGTATTTACATATACAACATTTTATTCTGCATGTAATGCTTTTTAGTCCTGGACTCTCCCATAAACAAGCTTCCCCCATCTACTTCATCAAGTCCCCTCCACTTTATTTCCCTGTTCACTTTTAGAATTATAAAAACTTCTGCTCTGTAGTCTTATAGACACAAAGACCAGGTGGTAAGCAGGATATTTATTGGTCACTGGAATTTGGAAATCTTGGTTACTTTTAATATAACAGTGTTCATGTTGATGTAGGATGAAGAAGCTAATGGATCAAGTATGATATGTGCTTGTTCCAAATATTTCATTTGACTGCACACTGATGGTGCAGGCTAAAAATAAATGGTGATGCTCTATGTTATAACAACAACTGGCATCGTATAATATTTTCAGATCTACTGTGAGGCGGACAGAGTTTTGGATTAGTGTCTCAACTGTAAGACGTTATACAGTCATACAGCACGGAAACAAACCCTTTGCTTCTACCAGTCCATGCCAACCATAGTCCCAAATTAAACTAGTTTCATCTGCCTACACTTGGCCCATTTTCCTCCAAACATTTCTTATTCATGTACTTATCTAAATGTCTTTTAAAATTGTAACTGTACCTGCATCCACCACTTCCTCTGGCAGTTCAATCCACGCATAAACTACTCTGTGTAAAAAAGTTGCTCCTCGTGATTTTTAAAAATCTTTCTCCTCTCACCTTAAAAATATGCCCTCTAATTTTGAAATCTTTCACCATAGGGCAAAGACACATGCCATTCACTTTATCTATTCATGATTTTATAGACCTTTATAAGGTCACCCCTCAACCTTCTATGCTCCAATGAAAAAAGTCTCAGTTTAACCAGCCTCATCTTATAACTCAAACCTTCCATTCCCAGCAACATCCTGGTAAATATCTTCTGAATCCTCTCCAGCTTAATAGTATCCTTCCCATAACCGGGTGACCAGAACTGGACATAGTACTCCAGAAAAGGCCTCACCAAGGTCATATACAACCTCAACACAACATCCCAACTCCTCTACTCAAAGATCTGAGCAATGAAGGTAAGCATGCTAAATGCATTCTTAACCACCATATCTATATGTGATGAAAACTTCAAAGAATTATGTACCTGAACCCCTAGGTGTCTCAGTTCTACAAAACTCCCCAAGGCCCTTCTTTTAATCATATAAGTCCTGCCCTGTTTGTTTTCCCAAAATGCAATACTTCACATTTATCCAAATTAAACCCCATCTGCCACTCAAAGAACAAAGAACTATACAGCACAGGAACAGGCGCTTTCGCCCTCCAAGCCTGTGCCTACACATTTTTCCCTTCCATATGAAAATAGTCTTCACTCGCAGGATCTGTATCCCTCTATTCCCTAACACATCGAGTTAGACCCCATCTACCACCCCCTGAAAAAAATAAACAGGAAATTATTTCACCACAGGGAATAGCATTACCAATCCAAACAAACCCAAATATATGAATAGAAAGCAGGAATTTTCAGCATTGCTTTGCCTGAGGCCCACTGAAGATGTTACCTAGTAGGGTAACGAAACATCTGGAAATGAACCTTCCAGCTCAGCATCCATTCCCCTCCTAGAACATAGAAGAATACAGCGCAGTACAGGCCCTTCGGCCCTCGATGTTGCGCCGATCAAAGCCCACCTAACCTACACTAACCCACTATCCTCCATATACCTATCCAATGCCCGCTTAAATACCCATAAAGAGGGAGAGTCCACCACTGCTACATATCTCAAAGCCATCCGTTCTACTTATTCGTGCCTCAGTATTCATATCGACAACAATGTCCTGTTCCTGAGTGAATACTGACGAAAAGTATTCATTCAGTGCCTCCCCAATCTCTTCAGCCTCCACACGCAACTTCCCATTACTATCCTTGATTGGACCTATTCCTACCCTAGTCATTCTTTTATTCCTAACATACCTATAGAAAGCCTTAGGGTTTTCCCTAATCCTACCAACTAAGGACCTTTCATGTCCCCTCCTTGCTGCTCTTAGCTCTCTCTTCAGGTCCTTCCGGGCTACCTTATAACTCTCAATCGCCCCTATTGAACCTTCACGCCTCATCTTTACAAAGGCCGCCCTCTTCCATTTAACAAGGGATTCCAACTCCTTATTAAACCACGGTTCCCTCACACGACCCTTTCCTCCCTGCCTGATAGGTACGTACTTATCAAGGACACTCAGTAGTTGCTCCTTGAAGAAGTTCCACATATCAATTACGCTCTTGCGTTGGAATCTACTTTTCCAATCCACACATCCTAAGTCATGCCTCACCGCATCATAATTTCCCTGCCCCCAGCTATAACTCTTGCCCTGCAGTGCACACTTATCCCTCTCCATCACTAGAGTAAAAATCACCGAATTGTGGTCACTGTCCCCAAAGTGCTCACCTACCTCTAGTTCTAATACCTAGCCTGGTTCGTTACCCAGAACCAAATCCAGTATGGCCTCACCTCTTGTTGGCTTATCTACATATTGTGTCAGGAAACTCTCCTGCACACATTGGACAAACACTGACCCATCTAACGAACTTGAGCTATAGCTTTCCCAATCAATATCAGGAAAGTTAAAGTCCCCCATACATGATGAATACATAAATAAGTCCTATTTATGTATTCATCCAGATGTTTCTTGAATGCTGATATTATGTCTGCTTTCACCAGCTGCTCTGCCAGCACGTTCCAGGCACTCACCACCCTTTGTGTGAATAACATGCGTTGTACATCTTTTAAATTCCATGCCCCGTGTCTTGAACCTGTGCCCCCTAGTAATTGACCCTTCCACCTTGGGAAAAAGCCTCATACTTTCCACTCTATTCACAATCTTATAAACTTCTACCAGGTCATCCCTCAACCCCCTGCATTCTCGTGAATACAAACCCAATTTATCCATCCTTTTATCGTAGTTAAAATCCCTCAATCCTGGTAATATCCTGGTAAACCTTTTCTGTACCCTCTCCTCAACCCATTGACCTAAATAATCTTAGATAATCTTCTTCTCTGTCCACCATATCACCAATTCCGCAAACTTACTAACCATGCCTTCTATATTCTCATCCAAGTCATTTATATAAATGAGCCTGGGTTCGTTTCCTGGCCAATGCATGGCTGCTCTTTCTTTGGAGTGGCAAGGTGGCTCAGTGGTTAGCACTGCTGTCTCACAGCACCAGGGACCCAGGTTCAATTCCTGCCTTGGGTGACTGACTGTGTGGAGTTTGCACATTCTCCCCATGTCTGCGTGGGTTTCCTCTGGGTGCTCCAGTTTCCCCCCACAATCCAAAGATGTGCAGGTTAGGTGAATTGGTCATGCTATATTGCCCATTGAATATGGGAATGGGTCTGGGTGGGTTACTCTTCAGAGGGTCGGTATGGACTTATTGGGCCGAAGGGCCTGCTTCCATACTGTAGATAATCTAATCTAAAAAGTGGACCCAGCACCAATCTATGGCACATTGAAGGTAACAGGCCTTCAGTCCAAAACTTTTTTTTTTGATAGTATAGTAACCAGTCACTTCTGCACAGGGAGGGTCTCAGCCTGGATTATGTCATCAAGTTTCAGGAGTGTTGTACTTGAATCCATAATCTTTTGACCCAGAGGCTAGAATGCAACTCTCTGAAATATTGTGTTATAAAGATGCAGTTGATCAAAATTATTCTTCAGTTGTGATACATGGATATCGCTGGCTTGGCCAGCATTTATTGCCCAAATCCCTAGTTCCCCTTGAGAGGGAGGGAGTGAACTGCCTTCTTGAAATGCTATCGTCCATGTGCTGTAGGTTGACCCACAATGACGTCAGGGAGGGAATTTCCAGATTTCAACCCAGCAAGACTGAAGAAATGGCGATAAATCAGGAATGAAGGGAAACTTGGGAGCTGGTGGTATCCCCGTATATCCGCTCCCTTGTAGCAGGTTTGGGAGGAACTGTGGGATAGCAAGCCTTAACAGATATGTTACATTACAATTCCTGCAGTTACTCACAAGAACTTCACGTTCAGCCACTGTCACAGTGGGTCTAGTGCATTCACTGGCCCCAGCACGTGAACTCAATCTGGAAGCAGGCCGGGATTTAGGTCTTATTGGAGAAGTGCACAAAATCCCCCTCTCTGCAGGAGACTGGGTTGCCCATTTTGCATTCTCCTCCTATTTAAAGAAAATACATTTTAGAAAACAGTGTATCAGCTTGAATCTGAAGGTTGCGTAGATTCAATCACAATCCAGTAATACCCTAGTTTCAGAATATTACAGAAACATTAGGTTTTCTATCCCTTATTCCAGCAGAAAATTAACATTCATTGACATGTTCTCCACATTGAGAGTTCCCTCTATTTATTAGTGCCATCTTTCGTGCTATGATTTGGAACATTGGAGCAGTACCAATTCCTACCATTCAATTAGTTCACGGCCAATTTGGAACCTGAAGCCTTTTATCCACATTTAATTCTTATTAGTAACACCAGGACAGCAAGAGGCCATTTGCTCTATGACTCCAATTTCACCATTCAATGTAATTATAGCAAATTGAGAATGAACTCCGTACGCTCAATTTCCCTCATACATCTTTATACTCTTTGTGACAGGGATCTATCAATCTCAGACTCACAATGAATAGCTGTACTGGCAATAAGTGTGCTTGCCCAGAAGAGAGTTTTGAACCTCTCCCACCTTTTATGTTGTAGGTGTTAGTTTGTATTACCACGAGACTTGTGGCTTGGGATGTTCTCTGCACGTTGGAGAGATTACTGTCCTTGTTTCTGGTGTGTGATATTTACCCTTCACCTACTTGCTGTCTGACTCTGCAACTCTTACATTTCCAGCACTGTACAGAACCCTATTCTCTGTAAATACAGCTGTCACTGTTACAGACAATTCCATCTTTTCAACACAGTCTCTTGCACATGTTACATCATGATATATACCAAGTCATTATCATTGGGCGTGGAAACGTTGGAGTCATCAACATAGTGATAGAGTTTAACAGCAGTGGAAATAGAGCCTTATGGGACAGTCCCACCATCCCAAGAATCTGACTGGGGAACACCCACTGCACTCCCTCTATGGCATCTTTATTTTCATCAGGCAAGAGGACAGACTCCAGACAATATTCCCTGTGCACTCTCACCAATCTTTTCCACAGTTGAAGCAAAACGTGTTTTGCTCCTGTACTCTTACAATAAAGGTTAACATACCCCATTTGCCTTTCTCATTGTACCGCATCTGTGTTGCCTATCTTGGCTCCAGAAATGTCTGGTTCTAATATTTGGACTATGTTCCCTCATTCAATATTCTCCAACTATTTGTCTCTCCCCTCCCTTAATAACATGAAAGGTTTGCCTGGGATTACTCTCTTGATGCCCTTACCTAAGAAAAATAGATTTTATTCAGCTTTGTGGCATTTTTTAGGAACAGAATTCAATTTTTACACCTCAGTTTGTGTATTGTTTCAGAGAACATCTCTGGAACACCTGTACTGATCAACCCCCCCCCACTCGCAAGAACATGCAAGTCCTGGGCCTCCTCCATCACCAAGTCCTAACCACCCAATGGCTAGAGGAAGAATGCCTCATCTTCCACTTTGGGACCCTCCAACCACACAGGATCAATGTAGATTTCACCAGTTTCCCCGTTTACCCTCCCCCACCTTATCCCAGTCCCAACCTTCCAACTCGGCACCGCCCTCTTGAACAGTCCTACCTGTTCATCTTCCTTCTCACCTATCCATTCCACCCTCCTCTCTTACCTATCACCATTACTCCCACATTCATATCCCTATTGTATTCCCAGCTACCATCCCTCCAGCCTCAACACCCTCCTATTTATGTCTCAGCCCCTTGGCCCACAAGTCTCATTCCTGATGATGGGCTTATGCCTGAAATGTTGATTCTCCTGCTTCTTGGATGCTGCCTGACCTGCTGCACTTTTCCAGCACCATACTCTTCAACTCTGATCTCCAGCATCTGCAGTCCTCACTTTCTCTCAGTTTGTGTAACAAAATATGCTTCCTGATTTCACTGAGCCATTTGACTCTAATTTTAACATTAGGTCCCCTTGATAACCGTTTAAGACCATAAGACATTGGAGCAGAAATTAGGCCATTCAGCCCATCAAGTCTGCTCCACCATTCAATCATGGCTGAATATTTCTCTATTAACCACATGACTAAACACACATTTAGTTCTCCCCTTAACTTTCTAAACTCATTGGTGCAGCACCCAAATTAATGCAATTAAACCTCAGGATTTAACCCTTTAGGCCCTGCCATCAATTTGGTTTCCATCGAGTCGTTGGGCAGAATCTTCCCAAGCAATAAACAATATAGGCATTGGCAAGAAAGTCAGGAAAACTGCCTGGTATAGACAGTGAGGAGTTTCTAGCATCAAGAACTTAAAAGTCCCATTTTCCAAACAACCTTTGAGCAGTGAGACAAGATCATCAGTGCCTGGAGACTCCAGCTCACTCCTCCAGACCCTTCATTAGTCACCAGCATCTCAGGGCACGCACAATAGACTTTGGGTGCACACTTGCCCTGTACAGCAGAGCCTGCAGGTCCCCACTGGGATAGCAGGGTGCCAACCATCTTCTAGAGTATCCAGGGTAAATAAAACAAACCGTACAGGGGCATTTGCAGACTGTCAGCACTAAATCGGGTACAAGGTCGGGCTTTAAAGATGCAGGCACCAGGAATCCCAGGAGCTCTTGAGTGGGAGAATATAATGGACAGGGCACCAAAGGGGCATAGCACATGGCCAAATGAATTATAACAGCGAAACTAAATTGTTCAAATTGAAAACTAGAAACTAATGTGTGAAATGTAAAATAATTCTTAGCCTAATTTTTATTTTTAAAAAAATGTTTTGGGGAAACAATCTTACTTGCTGTTCTCAAATGAAAAGTGAATGGAACATTTCCACTTTAGGCACTTGCGTTGCCAATTCTGGTGAGATTGATTCCTGGAGACTCTATCACATGATCTCCTATCTCCCACTGCCCCGTCCCACTGTCCCTCCACCACTAATAGTCATCCACTCCCCTGCCTTCCTACACTCAATCAGAACAAAGAGACTCTGCATTTCCTGATTAGCAATTCCCAACATCAGTCAAACAGTCCCATCTCCAATGTCCTGTCTTAACTAATAAGACCGCTCAAAGAATTTTGATTAGAAATAACTTAATCTGATGGTTTTTCTTCTGATTTGTGCCTACAACATTGCCCTGCTGATCAATCTTGAACAACCCCTGGCAGCTTGGCAACCTCTATCTGACACCTTTGATTAAAATTACTCCTTTCATTTTTTTTCAAAATGGCTACCACAATGAGAAGCCTAAAACCGACACTGAGACGTTGGTAGATAAACTCAACAGGTCTGGCATCACCTGTGGAGAGAGAAACAGTGTTAATGTTTTGAGTCCAGTGTGACTCCTTTTCATGTGAAATTTGCAGAAGTTGTGGAGTTACATATCTTCTCTACTTCTAAAGTTCTCAGGTTCCAAGCCTGCTCATCTGGGAAGTATCTTGCATTCTGTAGCCTGCATTGGGATTTTGCAGGAGGTGCAAAATTACCAAGTCACCGTCACGATTCCCACCCAATGTAAGCAGGGATTGGAACCCAGAGACAGGCAGGGGGCAGAAAGGGGGCGCCTATAGGACTGGATAGCTGTCAATTCCACTAGGGGAGTTGGGCACTGTTAAAGCAATGTGAAATCTGGTGGGCACCTTTAATGGAAAGATCTTTTGAAAGGCTTGTAAGGTTTAATTACCTCAGTGTGGAGCAGATTTCCCTCTACTTTTGATATGCCTGAGCCACTGCAGCTTTGTGGTTTGGTGAGAGTGACATTGACAGCAAACTCCAACGTACCCGTCAATGCCAAGCCATTGCTAGACCCCTGGCACAGCACACATGCCTCCTGTACAACTGTGTTGCCACATACAGTCCAGAACTCACAAATACCTCAATTAAAGTGCCTGTCACAACAGCCTGTGCCACAGGGAACCCACCCTGGGGAAAATCTCCTGGAGAAAGGAATACATTGAGCTGTGCCATCCCTCTGGCCCCATTGCTGTTCCTCATGAAGCATCCATAGATTTTTTTTTACCAGCTTTACATTCATCAGATTGATGTCAGATGACCCATCACCTCTTTTGCTTCTGAAGTTTGTTCTGGAGTGAATTCTACCCTCGCTGTTAGGTCCCTCAGTTCATCTCGCCAAGCTTGGGAGTCTGTACAAAACAGCAAAGGTAGTCATGGTCTCCAACTAAAGAATTAGTCTGGTCCAATTTGCACTTAAACTATTTTCAGTTTCATCTGGACTGGGCACTTACTTGACATTTAACACGTTACACATTGAAACGCAACATGCGTTAAAATAGGAAGTTTTCTATTCTATTTAATACTAACTGCTGTACATTCAATGTTTTCAATTTTCCTTAAAGCAATTTAGAGATGGCACTAATTCAAAATATGCTGGATCTTTATTTACTGAGTTTTACATTGTCAGCACTGTGCTTCAGCTGTTATTAGCTTCTGTTGTGTTGCTGTACGTTTTCCTCCGAGTCCATACCCAGTCTTAATCAATCAATTACAATGAGCATAGATCAATTGCCAGATTAGCATAATCGAACACAAAACAATTGAACATCATAGTAACTTTAATAATATTGTTTTGATCCTTTAAGCCCTCAATTTCATCCCCCATGTTTTAATTCAATACTTAAATGTTCCATTTTATAATTCAATTTAATCATTATAAAATTCACTCAACAATTTCTCAGTGATTAAAAAAGTTACCTTTACAAGTTTATTTTTAACTTTTATTTTCTGAGTGATAAGCATGGATTTTAAAACATTTTGCCATCAAAATCAAACTTGTTTAAAACTGTTTTGTTACAAACACTACAAAGGATACAAAATGGAATATTGTCTTTGTTCTTTACCTTGTAATACTCTTGCCTACATTTTCAATTTTAAATTATTAATTGTGTTGCTACCTTCGGTGGGTGAGAGTTTCACACTGCAATGTACCACCCTTTGCTTGAAGATATTCTTCCTAATTTCTTGCCTGACCTCAATGACTAAACTCTGATTTGAAGGTTATATCCCATTGTCTGAGACCTTCCCATCAGGAATACTGCTAAAAATTTGGATTTGGGCTCCACCTATGCTTCTTGCTGCCTTGGGAAAGCAGCCAACATAATCAAAGTCCCTTCCCATCCTGGTTATACTCTCTTCCACCTTCTTCCATTCAGCAGAAGATGTAAAAGTTTAAAATATATACCAACACATTCAAAATTAGCTTCTTCCCTGCTCTTGTCAGACTTCTTTCTTTCTTTATATCTGGATGTTTTTTCTCTCCTTTTTGCTCTGCTTCTTTTATTTCTGCTGTTGCATTTTAATTCTAGTTTTTGTAACCAAGTTGGCACTGGGAATGGTGGCTTTGTATACTTTTCATTGTACCCCTGCATTCCTGTACTCAAGTACATGTGACAATAAAATCTAATTCTAATTATAATTTGAACTTCTCATATATTACAGTTGATCTTTCTCTGCACCTTCTCTGTAGCTGCAACACTATGTTCTATATTCTGTTCTATTACCCTGCTGTACCCATGTAAGAGAAAGTGAGGACTGCAGATGCTGGCGATCAGAGCTGAAAAATGTGTTGCTGGAAAAGCGCAGCAGGTCAAGCAGCATCCGAGGAGCAGGAGAATCGATGTTTCGGGCAGGGCTTATGCTCAAAACGTCGATTCTCCTGCTCCTCAGATGCTGCCTAACCTGCTGCGCTTTTCCAGCAACACATTTTTCAGCTCTGTACCCATGTAAGGTATGGTTTGTCTGGTTAGCACGCAAAACCATGGTTTTCACTGTTAGTACATGTGATAGATAATATAAATCATGAAATAGGGTCTTGCTGGACTCTAAGGTTCTGAGTTACTGAACGAGTCCACTGGATCAGTTTCCTTCTTCCTACAGTCTGTAAGAAGAGCATCTTCCACCCCCTTGAATTAAACTGGAAATAAACATATGTAAATATATCCATTAATACTCACATAATAAGCCAATGTCAGGTTGTGCTTCATCTTTACAAGGTGGTTGTGGTACTCCTGTGATGATATGTGCTGGATAAGGAGCGGTTATAGGAATATTCGCAGTGATTGGCCGCATTGGTTTGATGTACTCTTGTTTTGGTGTTGGTGGTTTGGATGCTTCTTTGCTACATGCAACAAAATCATCCACCTTACAGACAGGTGCATCATTCAGACCTGCAACACAGTCAGCGGAGTCAACTCAGTGGGTCCCGGAACTTGCATTTTAGGTGGTAATAATAGTCTGGCTGAAAAATCTATTGTAACACTAAGGACAGAGGTCAGGGTATGAAGACATGGTTGTGAAGCGATCTTACATCGATATAATACGTTTTCAGGCAGGGAAGGAACAGCTCATCTATCAAGCCCACCCTACACCACGTCATGGTGAAGTATTGTGACTAGGCACCTGTACATAGAATTGTATGGACTTTCAACACAGAAACAGGTCCAACCCAATTGAGCAATGCCAGCATTTATGTTCGACATGAGCCTCAACCTACCCCTCTTCATCTCATTCTCATGGCATTGCAATTCCTCATCCACATTGATCCACTTTCACCAAATGATTCACATCAACTGCTCCCTATATGAACAACCTCTACATGCTTGCTGCTCCTTGGATGAGGAATCTTATGTTTATAACCTCTAGTTTGGACAGGTGGAAATATCTTCACTCTGTCTACCCTATCAAATCTCTTCTATATTTATTTATCTAGTTCATCTCATTTGAACTTGGCTGCATCTGAGTACTCTCAGGTTACAGGATTCCACTGTAGTCAATGATCGACATCACCAAACCAGAGTATATTAATCATAAAGGATCTTGGTCGATGAGCTGACACTAATGGAAGGACACTGGAGATCCATCTAACTAACACTGAGGGCACAATCTGCTCCTTCCATGGGGTCAAAGAGAAGAGGAAATGGTTGAGTGGATTAGGCCTGGATAGAATCTCACTCGCTTTTCAGTTACCAGGGTGGATGAGGAATTGTAATGACAAATGCATTAGTTACCAGATAATACTCCCAGGCCTACACTGAGAGAATGTATCAGTGATAGTTGGATCCTCCTAACAGACATGAAAGAACTGTAGTATCATAGATTCACAGAATATCTGCAGCACAGAAGGAAACTATTCAGCACACTGTTTCTGCACTGACTCCATCCAAATGCAACTCATCTAGGCCCACTCACCTACATCTTCACCCTGGCCCTGAAATTTCTTTTCTATTCAGAAAATTATGGAATTTCCCTTGTAAATGCACAACTGAAATGTGCTTCCTCTACATTTTCAGGCAATGCATTTGCAAAATCTAACCACTCACATTGTAAAAACCCTTCCTTTTCCTCCAGTTTCTTCATTCATCGGCAATTTCTTTATGCATTCACTGGATGGCGTTACTGCCTGCTAATTGCTCAGAGGGCAGTTAGTGGTCAACCACTTTGCTATGGGTCTGGAGTCACATGTAGACCAGACTGGGTAAGGATGGCAGTTTCGAAAGGGCATTAGTGAACCAGGTGGCTTTTTCCAACAATCAACAATAGTTTTGTAGTCATTATTAGTCACTTAATTCCAGACTTTTATTAAATTTGAGTTCAAATTCAAATTCCAAAACATGCCACGGTGGGATTTGGACCAAGGGCCTCAGAAAATGAGTTGGCCTATATGACTAATAGTCTAGTCATATTAACCCACTAGATTATCACCTCCCCCAGCCAAATCAATGTCTTCTGGTTATCAACCCTTCCACCAATGGGAACAATTTCTCCCTATTGTTTCTATCTTGATTCCCATTGATTTTGGACACCACTCTCCATTCACTTTTCCAGGTCTTTTCTCTAAGAATGAAAGAATCCATTGCATAGAACCGTACAGCACAGTGAGATCCCCATTTGACTTAGCATGCTTTGAAAAACCAGTCTCAGTCTTTCTCACTCTTTCCCGAATACCTTGACCGTTTTCTCCTCTTTAAGAATTTAACCAATTCCCCCTTTTGAAAGTTACAATCAAAGCTGCTTCCACTAGCCTTTCAGGCAGCAAGTCCCAGATCCCCAACTCCAGTGTGATGGGGTAATTAATCGCATTAAATCAGTGCCCACTGATTAGTGACCCCCACACATTTCTTGCTATCTACTCTATTGAAAACGTTTGACAACTTAGAATCACTGTAATAGAACAGGTATCTGCATAACTGCTTACCTCTGATATGATACACCCTTTTGGGATGAGGGTTGTTCCGGCTGTAAAAGAAATGGTCAGCGGGAATAGCCTGTTTACAGTTGTTATTTCCAGGACGAGGTGTGTTATTTCCGAGGGAGTAGTGAGGTGTTTGCCATGCTCTATTTCGGGCTGTTGGTGATTCATTTCTCAATGCATTGTCAGAACTAATGGGAAAATAAGATTTACAACAAACTGTGATTCAAACACCATACTGTAGTATCATAGAAATGTACAGCACATAAACAGACCCTTTGGCGCAACTCTCCATGCCAACCAAATTAATCATGTCCCATTTGCCAGCACTTAGCCCATATCCCTCTAAACCCTTCCTATTCATATACAGAGAGTAACAGAGAGAATGGAACTCTAGTTGATTTTTAAAACAAAAATCTGATTCAGTAAAATCATATTATTAACATGGTATGGAAATTGGCCTTTCAGCCCAATTCGCCCATGCTAACCAGATTTCCTAAAATAAACTAGTCTCAAGCCTTCCTATTCATATACCCATCCAGATGCCTTTAAAATGTTGTATTTGTACCAGCTTCCACTACTTCCTCTGGCAGGTCATTTCATACATACACCACCTTCTACGTTAAAAAGTTGCTCCTCAGGTCCCTTCTAAATTTTTCCCCTCTCACCCTAAACCTATGCCCTCTAGTTTTGGACTTCCTCACCCCAGGGAAATTAACTTGACTATTCACAGCAAGCTCCCAAAAACAGTAAACTAGTGACCAGATAAAGTCTCATCAGAAAGATGGCATTCTGTGAGTGCAGCGCTCCCTTGGTATTCTGATGCAAGTATCAGTCTAGCTTATGTGCTCAAGTCTCTGAAATGAGATTTACCCTTTGGCTCACAGGAGGGAATGCAACCCCAGAGATCCTGTGACCTTGATTTATTACCTTCAGTAACATCATAACATTCAGCCTTTCCTGATGAAGGGCTCTTGCCCGAAACGTCGACTCTCCTGCTCCTCAGATGCTGCCTGACCTGCTGTCCTTTTCCACTCTCGACTCTGGTCTCCAGCATCTGCAGTCCTCACATTATCCATTCAGCCTTTCCAGCCTGCTCTGCCATTCAATTAGATCATTGCTGATCACTAGCACAATGCCACTAACTAGTATTCGAAAAGCATCATTCTCCTCCCTCTTGAATTGTGAAAACATATATCGGTCTCCCATTGTTAGTGGGATATGGGCATCACCCCTTCGGCCAACATTTATTGCCTAACCCTGATGGCTCAGAGGGCAGTTAAGAGTTAACCACATTGCTGTGGGTCTGGAGTCACATGTAAGCCAGACTGGGGAAGAGTGGTAGATTTTCTTCTGGAAAGGACATTAATGAAAGAGACAGGTTTTTACAATAATTGACACTTGTGGTTACGCATTCACTATTAGACCTGCATTTTTTTAACTGAATTCAAGCTTCACCATCTGTCCTGGTGGGATTTAAATCCATGTTCCCAGCTCATTAACCTGGAGCTTCAGGTTACTAGTCCAGCAAAGTTACTAATGTCATTGCTGAAATGACTAATTTTATTGGGAAAATAGCCTTGTAACAGTCCATTTCTCCCCCTTTTTTAAAATATGTGATCATTATTCCATCTGGTCTCAAACTTCTATTACGTTCTCATTCTAGAATAGAACATAGAACATTACAGCTCAGTACAGGCCCTTTGGCCCTCGATGTTGTACCGATCTGTGAAATTAATCTAAAGCCTATCTAATCTACACTATTCCATTATCATCCATATGTTTATCCAATGACCATTTAAGTGCCCTTAAAGTTGGCGAGTCTACTGCACGCCCTTACTACTCTAAGGAAAGCAGTTACCTCTGACATCTGTCCTATATCTATTACCCAGGAGAAAATGAGGACTGCAGATGCTGGAGATCAGAGTCGAAGAGTGTGGTATTGGGAAAGCACAGCAGGTCAGGCAGCATCCAAGGAGCAGGAAAATCAACATTTCAGGCATAAGCCCTTCTTCAAGAATGAGGCCTTCATCAGGAATGACCGAAATGTCGAATCTTCTGCTCCTGACCAGCTGTGCTTTTTCAGTACCATGCTCTTTAACCCTATATCTATCACCCCTCAATTTAAAGCTGTGTCCCCTCATGCTAGCCATCACCATCTGAGGGAAAAGGCTCTTTCAGTCCACCCTACCTATTCCTTGTACGTCTCGATAAAGTCACCTCTCAACCTTCTTCTCTCTAACGAAAACAGCATCAAGTTCCTCAGCCTTTCCTCATAGGACCTTCCCTCCATACCAGCAACATCCTGGTAAATCTCCTCTGCACTCTTTCTAATGCTTCCACATCTTTCCTATAGTGCGGTGACCAGAATTGTACTCCAAGTGTGGCCGTACCAGAGTTTTGTATAGCTGCAGCATGACCTCATGGACTCTGAAACTCAATCCCTCTACCAATAAATGCTAACACAACGTAGCTAAAAATCACACAACACCTGGTTGTTAAGAAGGCATACAAGTGTGTTATGATTTGGAGATGCAGGTGTTGGACTGGGATATACAAAGTTAAAAATCACACAACACCAGGTTATAGTCCAACAGGTTTAACTGGAAAGCTAGTGTGCTTGTACGATTTTTAACTTTGTACACCCCAGTCCAACACCAGCATCTGCAAATCATAACACACTTGTATGCCTTCTTAACAACCCTATGAACCTGGGTGGCAACTTTCAGGAATCTGTGCACATGGACACTGCGATCTCTCTGCTCATCCACATTACCAAGAATCTTACCAAGTTAAAAATCACAGGTATGTGTGTGTAGGAGTGTCTGTATGTGTGTATAGTGCAATTGTGGTCACCTATAGTGTGACATGAACCCAAGGTCCCAGTTGAGGCCCTCCCTATGGGTACCGAACTTAGCTATCAGCCTCTGCTTGGCCACTTTTCGCTGCTGCCTGTCTTGAAGTCCGCCTTGGAGGATGGTCACCTGAAGGTCCGAGGTCGAATGTCCCAGACCGCTGAAGTGTTCCCCAACTGGGAGGGAACACTCCTGTCTGTTGATTGTTGTGCAGTGCCCACACAATGGTTCTGTACCCATTGCACTACACATACACACGCACTCCTACACACATACACACAGGCGCTCCTATACACATACACACACTCCTATACACACACACAAATCCACATTCACACATATACATATATGTTTGTGGGGTGAATTTGTACTTACAGAGTTGCATTGTACTTTGCTCAAAAACAGCATGAATCCATGTAAGATTCTGTTAATTCATTTTTTCAATTAGAATCAGTCTAAACATTATGGCACAGTCAGCAGCACACAGGGGGCTAACACCTTCAATTGTTTGACATCAATTGTTAAAGTTCACCCGAGAATATAACTTTTTAAAAAAAGGTTTTGCGATTTACATATGAAAGCAGTGAAACCAACATGGTCATTCTAACAGATGACAGCCTTAACAAACAATCAAGGTATTTTTCAATGTATAATTTCAGTTACATCACACTGTAAACTTTTGCTATGAATTCTGTGTCTTACAATTGTGTCCTCCACAACCACCTGATGAAGGAGCAGTGCTCCGAAAAATAGTGCTTCCAATTAAACCTGTTGGACTATAACCTGGTGTGGTGTGATTTTTAACTTTGTACACCCCAGTCCAACACCGGCATCTCCAAATCAAGAATCTTACCATTAGCCCAGTACTCTTTATTCTTGTTGCTCCTTCCAAAATGGATCACCTCACACTTTTCTTCATTAAACTCCATTTGCTCCCTCTCAGCCCAGCTCTGCAGCTTATCTATGTCGTTCTGTAACCTGAACATCCTTCTGCACTGTCCACAACTTCACCAACCTTAGTGTCATCCACAAATTTACTAACCCATCCTTCTACGCCCTCATCCAGGTCATTTGTAAAAATGACGAACAACAGTGGCCCCAAAACTGATCCTTGCGGTACACTACTAGTAACAGAACTCCAGGATGAATATTTCCCATCAACCACCACTCTCTGTCTTCTTACAACTAGCCAATTTCTGATCCAAACCGCTAAATCACCCTCAATCCCATGCCTCCATATTTTCTGCAATAGCCTACTGTAGGGAACCTTATCAAACACTTTACTGTAATTCTTAAAAAGATTTTGACAGATGGTGTGCTGTGAATTTTAAATTAATAGTGACATATAATTGCCCCACAGAAACTTGTTCAGACAATAGATGGTAGCCTAATAATGGACTCACAATATTTTATTAATTTTACAAGAATTAGAATTATTGATTACAAAAGGCTAGGGCTCTTTTCTCCTAGAAAGTGGCCTATTAGAGGCCTTTAAGATTAGGCAGTAGTTCAATGGGACAGATATTCCCACTGTGGGAATCTAGAGACCATAAATATAGATTATGACAAATAACTCCATTAGGAAATTCTTTACTAAGAACGTGGTTCTGGCTATCATAGGGAGTGGTTGAGACAAATAGCATAGATGTATTTAATGGAAATCTCTTAAACATGCATAGAAGAAAGAAACAGAAGGAAAAGTTGATAGGATAAGATGATGAGAGGTGAGACAGGTTGCATGTGGAGCATAAGTACCAGTCAGTTACTGTTCTCCAAGTTCCATTTAATATTACAAAAAATAGTTGTCAATAAAAAAGTTGAACTTACATATACCTGTGACTCCCCTCTTGGGGATCTGTTGGTGGCATCATTACAGCCTCACATACGATTCACACCACTGTGGAAGTAAGGGTATAGGGAAACATATGATGAATCCACAGCCAATTGTGAACATGCAACCAATTGCCTATTCAGGAACCTGCAGTGTATTGAACCAAACAAATGCTTTGTGTTAATCCACATGCAATCAAACAAATTTCAAACTGCAAAACATCATCTAAATGCATCTCATACTCTACTGTCTCAATTTTAATTGCCAAAAGTAAAACAGTGAGGTAATCTTCAAACATTTGGACAGTATCCAAGTATCTGAGTGGCATTTTGCATTAATATCTGTAGTGGGGATTGGTTAGCTCAGGAGGTTGAATGGCTTGCTTGCAATGCCAAGTAACACCAACAGTGTGGGTTCAATTCTTGCACTGGCTCAGCTTACTGTGAAGGACTCAGAATGTCTTAAACTACAATCAACAAGGACTTTTGCAGTGTCAAATTGGGATGTAACAAACATTAGAAATAAGAGTAAGTCATTCAGCCCCTCCATCCTGCTGTTCTATCAGATTGTGGCTGACTGGGCCCAAGCCTTAACTCCTCTTTCATGCTATCTCCTCATAATCCTCAAATCCCCAATATTTCAAAAGTCTATCTACTTCTTTAAATATTTTAAGTGCTCAAGCCTCCACAACTCTCAAGGGTTGAGAATTCCAGACATCCCTAAGACCATAATAGAGGAGCAGAATGAATCCATTTGGCCCATCAAGTTTGCTTCGCCATTCTATCATAGCTGATATGTTTCTCAACCCCATTCTCCTGCCTTCTTCTTGTAACCTTTGACCCCTTTAAACAACCTGTTTATCTTTGTCTTAAATACCTTCAATAACTTGACCTCCACAGCCCTCTGCACAATGAGTTCCACAGATTCATCACCTCCTGGCTGAAGAAATTCCTCCTCAATTTCAGTTCTAAGGGGTCATCCTTTACTCTGAGGCTGTGCCTTCGGTTCCTAGTTTGTGCTACTGGTGGAAACATCTTCTCCACATCCACTATATCCAGGCCTCTCAGCATTCTCTAAGTTTCAATCAGATGCCTCCCTCATCCTACTAAACGTCATTCAGTACAGACCCAGAGTCATCAACCACTCCCAATTTGACAAGCCCTTCATCTCCGAGATCATTCTTATCAATCTGTCCCGGACACCCTTCAACATCAGCATATCCTTCCTTCAATATGGACCCAAAAGTACTTGCAACATTCCAAATGTGGTCTAATCACAGCCTTATAAAGCCACAGCAGCATAACTCTGCTGTTGTATTCTAGCCCTCTTGAAATGAATGCTAACATTGTATTTGCCTTCTTAACTACTAACCTGCATGTTAACCTTAAGAGAATCCTGAAATAGGATTTGTAAGTTTCTTTGTACCTCAGATTTTCAAACACTTTCCCCATTTAGAAAATAGCCTACGTCTCTATTCTTCCTTCTAAAGTACATAATCTTACGCTCTCCAACATTGAACCCCATCTGTCACTTCATTCCCAACTTGCCTAGATTAGATTTCCTACAGTATGGAAACAGGCCCTTTGGCCCAACAAGTCCACACCAACCCTCAGAAGAGCCTCTACCCAGATCCATTCCCCCAACTAATGCACCTAACACTACAGGCAATTTAGCATGGCCAATTCACCTGACCTGCATATCTTTGGCTTGTGGGAGGAGCACCCAGAGGAATTCTACGCAGTCACGGAGAGGATGTGCAAACTCCACACAGATGGTTGCCGGAGGTCGGAATTGAACCCAGGTCCCTGGTGCTATGAGGCAGCAGTGCTAGTCACTGAGCCACCAAGCTGCCCACAAATACTAGCCTGTCCAAATACTTCTGTAGCATCTCTACTTCCTCAATATTACCTGTCCCTCCACCTATCATCTGTCATCTGAAAACTTAGCAACAATGCCCTGAGTTCCTTTGTCCGTATGTATTATGTGAACAGTTCCCCCCAGTGGACCCTGCAGAACTGTACTAGTCACTGACTGCCATTCTGAGAAAGACCACTTTATCACCATTGTCTGCCTTCTGCCAGTCAGCCAATCCTCTATTCATGCCAGTAAGTGCCCCTAACACCATGGGCTGTTATCTTATTTAGCATTTTCCTAAGCAGCACCTTGTCAAAGGCCTTCTGGAAATCCAAATAGATCTTGTCCACAGGCTCTCCTTTATCTAACTTGCTCATTACTTCCTCAAAATATTCTAACATATTTGTCAGGCATTATCTCCCCTTGACAATGTTGTGCTGATTCAGCTAATTTTATCAAGTATTCCACAATCTCCTCCTTAATACTGGACTCTTGAAATCTTATCAACGACCAAGGTCAGGCTAAACAGACTATAGACTCCTGTCTTCTGCCTCTGGATTAGTGGTGCTGGAAGAGCACAGCAGTTCAGGCAGCATTCAAGGAGCTTCAAATTCGACGTTTCTTGCAAAAGCCCTTCATCAGGAATAAAGGCAGTGAGCCTGAAGCATGGAGAGATAAACTAGAGGAGGGTGGGGGTGGGAAGAAAGTAGCATAGAGTACAATGGGTGAGTGGGGGAGGGGATGAAGGTGATAGGTCAAGGAGGAGAGGGTGGAGTGGATAGGTGGAAAAGAAGATAGGCAGGTCGGACAAGTCCGGGCAAGTCATGGAGACAGTGCTGAGCTGGAAGTTTAGAACTAGGGTGAGGTGGGGGAAGAGGAAATGAGGAAACTGTTGAAGTCCACATTGATGCCCTGGGGTTGAAGTGTTCCGAGGCAGAAGATGAGGTGTTCTTCCTCTAGGCGTCTGGTGGTGAGGGAGCGGCGGTGAAGGAGGCCCAGGACCTCCATGTCTTCTGCCTCCCTCCTTTCTTAAACAGCATTGTTACATTAGCCATTTCCAGTCCTCTGGTACCCTCTCTGATATCCATTAACCTCTGGGAGAATAGTCACATCTCAGATTTTAAGAAGTGACTCTCATTTTATAACTACGTCCCCTAGTTTAAGATTCCCTAATGTGTGAAAATATCAGCATTGTCAAGCCACCGCAAAAACTTCATACTGTTTTATTCTTGCACAAAAGTCAAAGTTTTCAGATCAAGTTATTTGGGCCAAAAGTCTTGGGCTTGACTTTGTGTAATACTTCCAAGGGCTTAACACTGTGTTTGATTCAGGCTCAAATGATGTTCAAAGATATTCACGATAAAATGAGGTAAAGGCCAACAGCATCTAAAGCTGTAATATTAATGGTCTAATATTTATTTAGTTGAGAACGCTGAAAATTATAGACATTTCAACCAAATCCATGTAAAGATATATACATTGACATTTATACATTAACATTGAAGTGGAATAAGTTGCAGGTCCAATGTTATATTTTTGTTCTGAAATTTGGAGTTTTGATCTCTGAAAAAATAGGGTCAACATTTACAAGATGTCTGTGGGAATTATCTTTTTAAGGCCAAAAATCAGCTTTTACAAGAAATTAACTTTTACACAAGTATATTCAGTAAACAGGCAATATAGGTCACTGGTGCAGCTCAGCTGGATAATGAGGTTTGAATTTTCTTTCTGTAAATAAGGGTCAAAAAAGTACTATTAGAACTACGACATTAAGGAGGAGGTAGTTTTGCAGGGGGCAATTAGTTACCTTGGGACAGAGACAAAATCACCAGCAATAAGGAGAGAAGGATCGAGCCTTGGTGACACCACAGCTGGAGTGCAGTGTGCAGTTTTGCTCTCTTTGCCAATCAAAAGATGTACCTCCCATAGTGGAGGGCAAAGTAATTTGTGATGGAATCATTGTCCTACAAGGAAAGATTAACTGGATGGGATCTATATGCTCCAGAATTTAAACAAATGAGAAGTTATTTAAACATGTAAGGTTCTTACAGAGTACAGGCAGAAAGAATGTTTCCTCTGGTGGATCTATCCAGTCTCAGAATAAGAGGTTACCCATTTAGAACTGAGATACGGACAAATTTCTTCACTCACTTGCTAACCCAGAATAAAGATAAAATTAAATCAAGGCTATTTGGGGAGATGTCAGGAAGCACTTTTCATACAAAAGTCAATGGAAACTCTCTCTCGCCAAAGGCTGGGGATGAGTTTTTTGAAAAATTAAACTTTTTTTTAGTTTAGTAAAATTATTATAGTTTTACAAGTGGGTAGATGAAGTTAAGACAATAACAGCTATGAAATAATGGAATTGTGCAACAGACTTAAGTTGCTGTAAGATCTCCTTCTGTTTTATCCACATTGCCAAGCATTTCTGTGGAGACAAGGACAGGGTTGGAGATACGATTGTGAGAAATTGCCTACATATTAGCAACTTTTTTTTCTATCAGCATAAATTATATAAAAGTAGTTACTTTTGGAAATTTGAGGAGATTAACCAGAAGCAGCCAGTTTTATGAGTCTTCAAGGAAAATGAGCCTGAGCAAAAGCATTTTGAGGGGTACTTCTGATAAAATTCCATTCGTAAATCTATTGTGTTCTAATACTAATAGATAGAATTATTTTGAAATATTTTCAAGCTCCACAGATCTTTAGTTTTTGGTACCTAAAGGTGTGAGGAGAAAGCTGTATTGCACATCTGCATTACCCCATCACTGGACATACACCAATGGGAGAAAACTGAAAAAGCAAAGTCTGAACCCTGCTATTTTGTTAAATGAAAGAATTGAGTTTCATCGAAGTCATGCTTCATACCCTTCAATTTGCACCACAAATTATTGGAAAAGCAAATTTATATTGTTGAGGAACAATGAGGATCTTGATGAATGACAGGACCAACAGTTTCTTTCCCCTTAACCATAATCTAAGCATTGAGAAAAAAGGATGGAATAATAGATAAGGAAAGGGCGTTGAAATTAGATGAGATAAAGAGAGGGAAAGAAAGACTGACTAAACAAAGAGGAAAAATAAACAGGACAGAATTGAGAATTAATTTGGAAATGTTTCTTTTTAAAAGACACTCAAGACAATTTGCAACCTGCAAATGTGTTACTGAACAGTTTCAGTTGTAGTTATTTTTAAATCAAGCTCTTCAGAGGTGATATGATGCACATCTGAGGCAAGTGTGATTTGTACTCTGACCTTCTGGTTCAGAGATAGGAACATAACCATTGTGTCTCAAGAGCCCCAGATTAGATTAGATTAGATTACTTACAGTGTGGAAACAGGCCCTTCGACCCAACAAGTCCACACCGACCTGCCGAAGCACACCCATCCCCCTACATTTACCCCTACATCTAACACTACGGGCAATTTAGCATGGCCAATTCACCTAACCTGCACATTTTTGGACTGTGGGAGGAAACCGGAGCACCCAGAAGTAAACCCACGCAGACACGGGGAGAATGTGCAAACTCCACACAGACAGTCGCCTGAGGTGGGAATTGAACCCGGGTCTCTGGCGCTGTGAGGCAGCAGTGCTAACCACTGTGCCACCGTGCCGCCCTGAAGTTAATTTAATGCATATTTGTTTGCCAAGATCCAGTTAGCCAAGCAGTTCTTCCTGCCCTTAGTAATGAGAAAATGAATTTGACTATGTGTTAGCAATAGGCTAGAGCAACAAACCTTGCTTTCACATGGGTAATGAAGCTCAATGATGTTTCTGCTAGGTTTTGCATGTTAGGTGAACATGATTACCATTAATTACAGAAACACAGTGCAATGTTAATTAATGTTGCATTTGCACCTCACTTCTTTAAGATGTTTTTAAATCAACCTGTTCAGAGATGTTATGAAACATCTCTGGAGCAGGCAGAAATTTAACCAAGGACTTCTGACCTAGAGAGAGAGCAACTACCACTGCACCACAAGAGCCTTCAGAACTATTGTATTGTGTCAGTAAAAGAGTCCCTTGTGAAATGAAGTACAAACCCTAAATATCTGCGATGTGATGAATTTTATACCATCTAAATTTTTAACAATTCCAACAATTTTCTGACATTCACAGGAGTTTTATGCTAATGACTAGCAATTGTGGTGATTTGCAACTCCAATTTTAATACCCTCTTCCTTGCCGCAAATTGGTTTTGTTTTTAACATATTAGATTAGATTCCCTACAGTGTGGAAACAGTCCCTTCAGCCCAACAAAACCTCTGAAGAGTAACCCACCCAGAACCATTCCCCTGCACCTAATGCACGTAACACTATGGGCAATTTAGAGTGGCCAATTCACCCCAACCTGCACATCTTTGGATTGTGGGAGGAAACCCAGAGAATGTGCAAACTCTACAGGCAGTTGCCCAGGTTGGAATCAATCCCAGCTCCCTGGCACTGTGAGGCAGCAGTGCTAACCACAGCCATTGTGCCACCATACTAACATTATGTGCCATTAAATGCATTATTACTTACACAGTTATTTCTTGGCCTTTATACTTTGACACAAAGTTCCCGAAACATGTAGCTTCACTGGTGGGAGAACAATTCAGGAATGTATGCCCAACTCCCAACCATGAATGACTGGTAGGATGTTTAATTGTTCTGTGTTGAGCTATGTTAATCTGGTAACTGATCTATTTTCACAGTGCTTGATTTAGGGAAAAGTAAACAAAGTTATATTTTTAAAAGCTGGAAGCCTGAGCTGTAGCAGAGAATAGATGTTTTAAAGCACTGTCAATAAACCCTATTACACACACACACACACACACACACATAAACTTGTTTTATCTCTATATAGATCCAACATAGAAAATAAACAACAGCTCCTGACATTCTATACCTATAGTGCAAATTTGTCAACTTATTTCTTATGTCAGACCATGTACTATGTAGCAACTGCCGTACCGTAAAGTGACCCTTAAAGTGTCATTTAAGCCCTTGGATCTGCTGATGGTCTTGTACCACTCAAACCTTGCTGTCATGTTTTTTGATGTAATTGTAGCCGTCTGATAGGTTTACTAATCCGTGCCTATTGGCCTGTCCTCACTGTGCTCTCTTCCGGATGAAGGGCTATTGCCCGAAACGTCGATTCTCCTGCTCCTCGGATGCTGCCTGGTCTGCTGTGCTTTTCCAGCACCACTCTCTGATCTAAGCCCTGTCCTCAATATGTGCCCTCCCTAAACACACTCACTGCACACCAATCTCAGTGGAATACCGTCCCATTGGAATACCGTCTCTGTGGGATAATGGGTTGCAAAAGATCCATCAGTATCCACTTCGCTTTGGGAGCTAGGGTCGTTTATGTAAATTGAACATTTTAATTTTAAAGGAAAGATTTAAATAAAGAAAAAAACAACTAACCTCTAAAGAAAGACAGCGAGATATTTCTACATGAACTGATGGCAAAACAGGATCTCTCGCCATTCTGGACAGTCACACACTCGCGGGGAGTCATGCATAGATGGCAGCGGGGGAGGGGGGTGGGAGACACATCTCCCTTAAAGCACAAAACGGATCAATAAAGAGCAATTGTTACGAAATGAAAATGTTGTTTGAGGGAGGGGGAGGGGGGAAATCTCCTTCATTACAATTATAGGGACCGCCGCATTGACTGAGCTGGAATAATTCATTAAGGTTAGTATTTCTGGATTACAATTTTCAAACCTAACCTTAGAAAGAAACAAAATCACAAGCGAATCTGTTAATGCGATGGTATTCTATTAATAACTGCTTGTTTCCTACACACACAACTTTCAGCTTTAATTTTGACACGCAGTAATTTTATTGCTACCGTTAGGTAGCAGTGTCATCTTCATATTGATATGACTTTCCCACTCATTTCCCATCCTTACCTGTACTTTGTGCCCAATGTTAGAGAGTCTGAATCCTGTGCCTTCCCCTTTTCTCCTGGTGTCCCTTGCGATTTAAGTGTATCACTGGAACCTCCGAGGCTGATCGTTAATATGCACGCTGGACCCACTGAGGAAGACCATGCAAGCTTTGACACTCCCCCACCCCAATTAAACACCACACCCTTCCCACCCCCCCACCCCAATTAAACACCACACCCTTCCCACCCACCCCACCAGAGACCCACTAAGTGATTCACTTGACACACACTTCTGAAACAGACACAAACACTTCTGAAGCATACACACACAAACACACACACATTCACACAGACTGACAACACAACACGCAAGGTTTCCAGGTGAAATTAGTTCAGAATCCAAAGGGTTAATCTCATCCAAGGCACGGGATGATTTAAATCACTTTTCTCGACGTGTCACTAACCTCACAATGACAAGGCTAGCCAGCATCTTAAAACAAAAACATTGAGCTGCAATGTTTTAGCTTTGAAAAATATTGTTCATTTAAACAATTAAATTTCAGAAGGGGTAGGTGTTTCAAAACCAGATTCTTTTAAGATGCCACATGCAGTTAAATGGGAGGCAGAGGCGATCTTCCTTAGAGTGGATGAGATTAGGGAAGATTTAATCAAGGAGCTGAAAATCCTGAGAGATTTTTGAAGAGTAAAATCGGGCCCAATTTATGACATTGGTTGAATGAGAAATATTGGGAAAACTTGTCTGAATGATAACACTCAAGAAGCTTGATGCCATCCAGGACAGCTGCTGGATTGGCATCACATCCACAAACATTCACTCCCTCCACCACCTATGCTCAGCAGCAGCAGTGTGTAATATCTATAAGACATATTGCAAAAATTCATGATTTGGAGTTGGACTGGCACGGACAAAGTTAAAAATCACACAACAGGTTGTAGTCCAACAGGTTTATTTGGATGCACTAGCTTTCGAGACACTGTCTCTTCATCAGGTGGTTGTGGAGCAGGACCAGGAGACACAACATTTATATCAAAAGGGTTACAGTGGAGTTGTGATGATATATTAAACAAACTTAGATAAAGTTTTGCATCTTTTGGATTTGGGATATGCTGGTTTAGGCTCTTTAATATGTAAATTTGAAAGCCCCTTTTAAGTTACGTTCTCAAGGTGGCTTCAGTTTATCTAACAGTAGGTGTTATCTTAGCTCAGACAATGTATTAAAGGTGTGAACTTAAAGTGTGTCCCAATGTTGAGTCAGTTTTATTCCTAAAGTGGGACTTTCAGGATTTACATGGATCTATGCAGTTTTTGAGCAAAATAAAATGTAATTCTGCAACTACAGATCCACTCCATACATTTGTATGTGTGCACATGCAGGAGAGACAGCGTGGATGTGTGTATGTGATTATGTGCACGTGAGTGTGAGTGCATGTGAAAGAGTGTGTGTAAGCTTGGTCAAGTATGTGTGTGAGTGTGTTGGGGTATAAGCCTGTGAGAGGGTGCTTGCGTGGGTGTGTGTGCAGGGGTACATGTGTGGGCACGTGAGAGAGAGCTTGTGTATGAGAGAGGGTCTGCGTGAGTGTGCGGGTACGTAGGAGTGTGTGAGTTTGTAGGAGTGTATGTGTGAGTAAGTATGTATGAGTGTGTGGGTATGCGCGTGCATGTGCACATGTGTGTGTGTATGTGAGAGAGTGTATAGTGCAGTGGAGTCACCTGTAGTGTTACATGAACCCAAGGTCCTGGTTGAAGCCATCCCCATGGGTACCAAACTGGCTATCAGCCTCTGCTCAGCCACTTTGCGTCGTTGCTTGTCCTGAAGTCTGCCTTAGAGGATAGTCACCCGAAGATCCAAGGCCAAATCTCCCAGACAGCTGAGGTGTTCCCCAACTGGGAGGGAGCACTCCTGTCTAGTGATCATTGCACGCTGTCCATTCATCTGAGACTCTGCTCAGTCTCGCCAATGTGCCAAGCCTCAGGGCATCCCTGCCTGCAGTGTATGTGATAGACCACGTTTGCCCAGTCACATGAGTACCTGCCGCGTATATTGTGGGAGGTGTCCCCACGTGTAGTGGTGGTGTCCATGTCAACACACTGACATGTCTTACAGCGACTGCTGTGACAAGGTTGTACGGTGTCACGGTCGCTGTTGTCCCGAAGGCTGGGCAGTTTGCAGTAAACAATGATCTGTTTGAGGTTTGGTGGTTGTTTAAAGGCGAGAAGTGGATGCGTAGGGAAGGTCTTGGCGAGATGCTCATCCTCATCGATAATGTGTTGCAGGCCACAAAGAATATGGCGTGGTCTTTCGGCTCCCAGGAAGTACTGGACAACCAAGGGTACCTATCGATTGCAGCCCCTGTCTGTCTCCTGAGGAGGTCATTGCGGTTTCTTGCTGTGTCACATTGGAACTGACAGTCGATGAGTTGAGCATTGTACCCTGTTCTTATGAGGACATCCTTGAGCACTTTCAGGTGTCCGTCACATTTCTCCTCATCCAAACAGATCCCGTGTATGTGTAGGGCTTGTCTGTACAGGATGGTTCTTTTAATATGTTTCAGGTGCAAGCTAGAGAAGTGTAGCATTGTGAGAATATCTGTGTGTTGTGGTACAGTGAGGTGCTGAGGTGTCCATCCTTGATGGAGATGCATGTGTCCAAGAATGAGACAGATGCTAAAGAGTCTGATGGTGATGTACTGTTGGTGGTGATGTGAACAAGACTTCTTTTCTGCATAGGTCCTTCAACACTATACACCAGATGAATTGACAACATTTTCTTCCTCTGGACCCATTGTGAGGAGTCACTGAAACAACCACACAATGATATCAATGAGTTTCATCCCACCATCAAACTCACCATGGATTACTCTTTAGTATCTGTCTCATTCTTGGACACATGCATCTGAGTGTATGAGAGAGAGCTTGTGTATGAGAGAGGGTTTGCTTGAGTGTATGGGTCTGTAGGAGTGTGTGTGTGCCTCAACTGGGACTTTGGGTTCATGTCACACTACAGGTGACCCCACTGCACTATACACACACAGAACATATACGCACACACACACATACACACACATACACATATACACACACTCTTACAGATCCATATACTCACGCAGACCCTCTCTCATACACAAGCTCTATGTCATACACTCACACATACACTCCCACAAGCACCCACTCGCAGACTTATACCCCTTTACACTCACATTCACACACATACACATACACACACTCTCTCACAAACACTCAAAGCCCCCCACACGCACTCACCCACATGCAAACACACATAAGTTTGGGGGGTGAATTTGTACTTGTAGAATTACATTTTATTTTGCTCAAAAGCTGCATGAATCTATATAAGATTCTGCAAATCCCTTTTTAGATTAGAATCAGTCTGAACATTGGGGCACAGACAGCCTCACACAGGGCACCTGACACCTTCAATGAATTATCTGGGCCAACATGGCACCTATTGTTAAAGTTCCCTTGAGAATATAACTTTAAGAGAGTTCTAGGATTTAAATATTAAAGAACTGAAACCAATATGCCCACTCTAAAAGATAAGAGACTTAACAAACAAACGAGGTCTTTTTCAATATATAATTTCAGTTACATCACACTATAAACTTTTGCTATAAATTCTGTGTCCTATGATCTTGTACTCCACCACCACCTGATGAAGGAGCAATGCTCTGAAAGCTAGTGCTTCTAAGTAAACCTGTTGGACTACAACCTGGTGTTGTGTGATTTTGAACAGAGATCTTTTACATCCACTTGAGAGGACAATTAGATCTCAGTTTAATGTCATATCTTGATGGATGACACCTCCAGAGTGAAGCTGTCCCTCATCAGCTCACTGGAATGTCATCCCAGATTTTATTTCCTCACTCTATCACAGGATGTGGATGTCACTGGTGGTATCAGTATTTGTTATCAATCCCTAATTGCCCTCAAACGGAGTGGCTTACTAGGCCATTTCAAAGAGCTGCTAAGAATCAACTACAATGCTCAGTGTCTGGAGCCACATGGACTCAGACCCAGAAAGGGTGGCAGATTTCCTTCCCTGAAAGGTATTAGAATCAAACATTGAGGGGTGACCTTATAGAGAGTCATAAAATCATAAGGGGCATAGATAGGGTGAATAGCCAAGGTCTTTTTCCTAGGTGGGAAGTCTACATCTAGAGGGCAAAGGTTTAAGGTGAGAAGGGAAAGAATTAAAAAGGGCCTGAGGGGTAACTTTTTCATGCAGTGACTGGTACGTATATGGAATGAACTGCCAGAGGAAGTGGTGGAGGCTGGTACAATTACAGCATTTAAAAAGCATCTGAAATGGATAGATGGTTGAGAGGAATACAGGCCAAATGCCGGCAACTGAGACTAGTTTCGTTTAGGAAATCTGATCAGCATGGATGAATTGATCTGAAGGGCCAATTTCCATGCCATGTACGTAATATGATTTGAGTGAATCAGATTTTGTTTTAAAAATCAACAAAAGTTCCATTCTCTCTGTTACTGAGTACAGCTTTATATTTCCAGATGAATTAACTGAATTCACATTTGACCAGTTGCTGCACTGGGATTTGAACATATGTTCCCAGATCATTAGCCTGGGTTTCTGGAATAAGACAATCTCAGTGGTACTGTAAAAAGATAACATGTTATTGTAACATTCTACAATACAATGAAAAACTTTACATTGTGTGATCGTTACTCTATTGGACAGACTAGGAGAGTAGTATGGAGTTCCACCTCTCAACATCTGATCAGAAATGTGTCACGGTTTGTTTAAATCTTTCTGCCACATGCAAATGGTGCTTGTACACCAACTCCATGGAGAAGAAAACCAAATCAAACCTAGATATTTACATTCCAACACGAAATAAATCACATCATCCTTTAAAGATGTAAGTGGCCAAAATTCTTTGCAATGAAACCTCAGAATAGGAAATGGTGCTGTGACATATTTGAATTAATTAACATTAACAAAGAGCAAACATTGTTGCCTTTTGGCGCATAATGACACTAGTTTCCTTTCCATTTAAAAGTTATGAAGTGTTGCATTGGCCTTAAATAATCTCACCATATTATGTCTTTTTTTACGTATAACCCAATAACGAACCCTCAACAAAAATCACAAAAATCAATGATCTGGTCATTTGCTGTATTGCTATCTGTGGAATTTTGCTGTGCACAAATTCCTCACTTTTCTTCTTACTTTATTGGGCTTTTCTTCTTTCTTTTATGGTTCATGGGATGTAGGGCCACTCACCAGGCTGGTACTTATTGCCCATCCTTAATTGTCAACTACCTTCTGCAGTCAGACCAGCCTGACCATAAAGACAAACTAGGGCATGAGGCTTTAAGGGGCTCCAAGCTCACTGTTTTAAATAACAAATAAATGTAAAGTTGCATTCCAAACTTCTCATTTTTCTCTGTGCTGAATATGGGGGCGTGGTGGATGGGTGGAGCTTAAATGATAGTTTGTCAAAGATGCCAAAAAGTTGTGGTAATTGTACCAGTCTCCACCACCTCCTCTGGCAGCTCATTCCATACACGTACCACCCTCTGTGTGAAAAAGTTGCCCCCTAGATCTCTTTTATATCTTTCCCCTCTCACCCTAAACCTATGCCCTCTAGTTCTGGAGGGACTAGACTTTGTCTATTTATCCTATCCATGCCCCTCATGATTTTGTAAACCTCTATAAGGTCACCCCTCAGCCTCCAATGCTCCAGGGAAAACAGCCCTAGCCTGTTCAACCTCTCCCTATAGGTCAAATCCTCCAACCCTGGCAACATCCTTCTAAACCTTTTCTGAACCCTTTCAAGTTTCACAACATCTTTCCGATAGGAAGGAGACCAGAACTGCATGCAATATTCCAACAGTGGCCTAACCAATGTCCTGTACAGCCACAACATGACCTCCCAACCCCTGTATCTAATACTCTGGCCAATAAAGGAAAGCATACCAAATGCCTTCTTCACTATCCTGTTGTTAAAGGAGCCTTGATGAGTTACTGCAGTGGGTCTTGTAGAAGGAAGACATAGCTGCTACTGAGTGTCTGTGATGGAGAGAACGGATACTTGTGGATGTGGGGCCAATGAAGTTCACTGCTTTGTCCTGGACGGTGTTGAGCTTCATGAGTTTTGCTGGAGCTACACCCAGTCAGGCAAGTGGGGAGTACATTCATTACACTTCCAAAGTTTCTGTACTGTTGTTAAGTGTTTGTTGGACATTCCTTAGCTTGTAAAAGACCTAAATGAAACGCAACATTCAGCAGACCAGGCCAGTCCTGAAGAAGGGTTATACCCCAAACATCGACTTCTCCACCTCTTGATGCTGCCTGGCTTGCTGTGTTCTCCCAGCCTCATGCTTGGATTCCAGCAGTTCTTTTGTCTCAGGCAGCATCTCCTGAAGAGATAGTCTTTCAGGCTAGATTTCCTTCATCCACAGTATTCCACTTTTGTATGACTCGAAAGTCTTTTTCATGGAGGCTTACGTGTCTGTTTGTTTGATTGTGAACTTGGCTTTCTCACGGTTCCTGTACTGTACAACCCAGTGCGATAATTTAAACTGACCAGATTACTTGAGGGATCCACTCCTGCATAAATCTACTGATGCAAAGCAGATGTACTTGCAACTGTTCTATCTGGTTTGAAAATGTGTGTGTTTTTCATGAATGCACGATCGTGTATGTTGCAATCTCAGATAAGACTCAAGTTCCTGATCCTGTGCGTCTCTGACGCAGTGAGACTGGGAAGAAATTTCGACATCTCTGATAAATCATTAGTCAGCATTTACTCACTGCTTCTCTCTGAGATACATGCCAGCCTGATACTAAAGACTACCTTTACGACATGCATTTTTGTCCCTGTAGGGCATGTTTTTTTTTATAGCCCCACGATCGTAATCCCAAAATTACTGGGGAGTGGGGGGACGATGGGGGGTGGGGTTGGTCCTCCTTGTGAATCTATGGAATTCCTTGTCCAGGGAAATAGTTGACGCTCCTTCAAGTAATTGCTTTTAAAGCTGAGGTAGATACTTTTTTTGAAAAATAAAGGAGTTAAGCGATATGGTGAAAACGCCAGTTCAGTGAAGCTGAGTGCACGAAAAGATTAGCCATAATCTTATTGAGTGGTACAGCAGGCTCTAAGGGCTGGATAACCCACTCCTGATCCTAGTTCTGTGGGAGAGGGGGTCCTCACTAGAGACCGACCGCGTCACAAACGGCGTTCCTCCAATCAGAGGGAGAAAGGCCATGATTGACATTGAATCAGACCAATCTAGATGAGGGCCAGCCCCTTTCTCTCTGACGCAGCGCTTTTGCGAGATCGGTGACAGGAGAGGTTTGGGTGTAGGAAGCATGGCGGGGACTGAGGGCAAGGTAAAAGGGAGAGAGTGATAATAAATCTCTAACTGCTAGAAAAGGGAGCGAGAGAGTGAGTTAAAATTCAGACTGTGTCAGAGAGCGCGAGCAGCTGGCCTGAGAGTAACTCTGCAATGTATCTCCTCAGTGAGGTTACAGGTTATGGTGCAACATTGTATCCTCGGGATATCGAGTGACAAATTACAGCAATTCAGGACGTGTCCTCTTCAGATGAGGGCCGTTGCAAGAGGACTGGCTCTTAGTTATGAATGTTGGGCTTTTATGGAAGTTTTGAGGTTGCTTGTTGGGGAGATATTCAAAACCACGACAGCCGCCACGGACAGAGCTTCCTGCTCGGAAGAGAAAAGGGAACAAGGGGAGGGTACGGTTTTAAAGTAATTTGCAAAAGAAGCAAATACAAGGTCAGAAAGCCAGCCTTGCTCAAACGGCACGTGATTTGAGGGGATGCAGTGCCTGGATAGATGTTTTCGAGGTATTCAGGATTTGAGTAAAACCAAATTGGAGAATCAGTGCAGACCCGATGGGCTGAATGGCCTCCTGCATCTTTTTCTGTTCTGTAATTATCTGTTGTAGTTAAACCATTTGGCAACAGTAGTTGTATCAAAATCTTGGAGCTCCCTTTTGAACAGTAGTGTGGGTGTAGAATGTGGTGATTTCAGAAGTTTGTTAACCACCAGGGCTTTCCAACATGAAAATAGGGATGTGTAATAAATGTGCCCTCACCAGATGAATTATGAACTGTGAATGAACACATTTTAAAAAAAAGTTGTTTGCAGGATTGAGAAGTAAAGGAAGAGTAAAATCAGGTATTTTTTCTTTATTCGGATTGGTGCCTGTGAAGATTTTTGCACCATATCTTCAATGTGGGAGGACACAGGAGAATGAAATTTCATTTCTATTTTGTTTTTCATCAAGGTGTCCCAGAGCTCTCCACAGCTGAGGAATTAATTTTGAAGTGCTGTTGCCTGCCTACTTTCAGCAGTCACTGAAGTTAATTGGTAATTGATTCTATTTTAACAGGTTATCAAATGTAAAGCTGCTGTTGCTTGGGAAGCAGGAAAACCTCTTCGCATTGAGGATGTGGAAGTTGCACCCCCAAAAGCCCATGAAGTTCGGATTAAGGTACAGAGTAAAATGGAACTAATTATAAACATATTTAAATTTTTTTAAGTTATCTGGTGAATTTTTAAGCTTTATTTTGTAACTTGCTTTCCAGTTTTTAAGAGAATTTAGTATCCTGTGTTTTTGTGCACAATAGCTTTGTTAAGGTTGTACATTCTGATGGAGCAAATGAAAAGAAGAGATTAGTTCTGGGTTATGATCGTTTGATAGAAACATGGCTCAGGGATGGACAGGACTGGCAGCTTAATGTTCCAGGATACAAATGCAGTGAGAAGGACAGAAAGGGAGGCAAGAGAGGAGGGGGAGTGGTGTTTTTGCGAAGGGATAGCATTACAGCTGTACTGAGGGAGGATATTCCCAGAAATACATCTAAGGAAGATATTTGGGTGGAACTGAGAAATAAGAAAGGGATGATCACCTTATTGGGATTGTATTTTAGACCCCCTAATAGTCAGAGGGAAATTGAGAAACAAACTTGTAAGGAGATCTTAGCTACCTGTAAGAATTATGGTGGTTATGGTAGGGGATTTTAACTTTCCAAACATAGTGTGACTGTGTTAAGGGTTTAGATGGAGAGGAATTTGTTAAGCATGTAGAAGAAAATTTTCTGATTCAGTATGTGGATGTACCTACTACAGAAGGTGCAAAACTTGACTTACTCTTGGGAAATAAGGCAGGGCAGGTGACTGAGGTGTCAGTGGGGGAGCACTTTGGGGCCAGTAACCATAATTCTATTAGATTTAAAATAGTGATGGAAAAGGACAGATCAGATCTAAAAGTTGAAGTTCTAATTTGGAGAATGGCCTATATTGACCGTATTAGGCAAGAACTTTTCAAAAGCTGATTGGGGGCAGATGTTCACAGGTGAAGGGATGGCTGGAAAATGGGAAGCCTTCAGAAATGAGATAATGAGTCAGAGACGATATATTCCTGTGACAGGCACGACTGGTAGGCATAGAGAATGCTGGAGGACTAAAGAAATTGAGGGTTTGGGTAAGAAAAAGAAGGAAGTATGTACAAGAAGGAAAAAGAAGGAGGTATATACAAGATAGATAAGTGAATCCTTTAGAAGAGTATAAAGGCAGTAGGAGTATACTTAAGAGAGAAATCGGGAGGACAAAAAGGGGATATGAGATAGCTTTGGCAAATTAGTTAAGGAGAATCCAATGGGTTTTTACAAATACATTTAAGGACAAAAGGGTAACTAAGGACAGAATATGTCTGCTCAAAGATCAGCAAGGCGGCTTTTGTGTGGAGCTGCAGGAGATGGGGGAGATACTAAATAAGTATTTTGCATCAATATTGACTGTGGAAAAGGACTTGAAAGATATAGGATGTAAGGGAATGGATGGTGACATCTTGAAAAATGTTCATATTACAGAGGAGGAAGTACTGGATGTTTTGAAATGCATAAAAGTGGATAAATCCCCAGGACCTGATCAGGTGTACCCTCGAACTCTCAGGGAAGCTAGGGAAGTAATTGCTGGGCCTCTTGCTGAGACATTTGTATCATCGATAGTCACAGGTGAGGTGCTGGAAGACTGGAGGTTGGCTAATTTGGGGCCACTGTTTAAGAAGGGTAGTAAGGACTAGCCAGGGAACTACAGACCATTGAGCCTGACGTTGGTGTTGGGCAGGTTGTTGGAGGGAATCCTGAGGGACAGGATGTACATGTATTTGGAAAGGCAAGGACTGATTAGGGATAGTCAACATGGCTTTGTGTGTGGGAAATCGTGTCTCACAAACTTGACTGAGTTTTTTGAAGAAGTAACAAAGCGGATTGATGAGGGCAGAGCTGTAGATGTGATCTATATCAATTTCAATAAGATGTTTGATAAGGTTCCCCACAGGAGACTGGTTAGCAAGGTTAGATCTAATGGAACACACAAAACTATACATTTTGGATACAGAACTGACTCAAAGGTAGAAGGTGGTGGTGGTGGTTTATAAAATCATGAGGGGCATAGGGGATAGAGTAAATAGACAAGGTCATTTCTCTGTGATGGGGGAGTCCAGAACTAGAGGGCATAGGGTTAGGGTGAGAGGGGAAAGATATAAAAGAGACCTCAGGGGAAATCTTTTTCATGTAGAGGGTGGTGCGTGTGGTGGGAATGAGCTGCCAGAGGAAGTGGTGGATGCTGATACAATTGCAACATTTAAAAGGCATCTGGATGATTATATTAAAATAAAGGGTTTGGAGGGATATGGGCCGGCTGCTGGCAGGTGGGACTAGATTAGGTTGGGATAACTGGTCAGCATGGACAGGTTGGACCGAAGGGTCTATTTCTGTGCTGTATGTCTCTATGACTATGTCTATAAAGGGGGTGGAGGCAGATGAAATAATAGCTTTCAGAGGAATTGATTTTATATATGCTAATGGGTAGAAGAACAAAGTACTGTAGATGCTGGAAATCTGATTTCAAAATAGAAACTGGTCAGGAGATTGTCTCAAACTATTTAGGAAAGCACGGCAATACTCAAGTTCTGCTATTCCAGGGACCATTACAATACAGTCAGTTCTGCTGTAATGTGTATTTCTTTAACACAAATTGGTTTCAACGTGAACGGAGAATTTAGACTGTTATTTGTAGAATGCGAACTTTCCTTACTTTCTATTGGCTATGACGCAATTCCGGCCCCATCAATTTAAATGGTGCGGCTATTGTGCGATTTTCTTATGAGAACAGAACTGTTGCTTTATCAGAACCAACTGTCGTTAAAGATTTCATCAAACTACTCAAAATCCCCAACTTCTATCCTGATGGACTCAAATTAATAAAAGGCACTAACCAGGTTTCTTTACTTAACAAGTAACACTTATAACAAAGAAATCAGTTCTAAACACACACGGGCAACTAAAGTGAATTATCGGCGTTTAACTCTCAAGCTGTACACCTTTCACAAGAGCACAGGCATGCGCACAGTTGTGAAACGTAGGGGACCACAGTACAGTAGCACCAGTCCACAGGATCGATGAAGTGTCTCTTTTACTTCTAAGTCCTTCTGATCTCCGATCTCCAATCTCCTTAACTCTGGATTCATTTAGTTCTTTGCAGTTCACACACCAGCAGTCACCTTCCAAAAGCCAGTCAGAGAGCTGTTGTCACTCTGATGCCTCCTGACCTCCACAACTGGTCCTAATTTAAAACCAATGAAGTTTGCCTCTGTGCAAAGCTTCTAACCACGCACCCACTGGGTCATTGGGTCTCATTAAACATCTTCCTGACTACTTGAATGTAGCAACAGTGTACATAGAACATAGAACATAGAAGAATACAGCGCAGTACAGGCCCTTCGGCCCTCGATGTTGCGCCGATCAAAGCCCACCTAACCTACACTAACCCACTATCCTCCATATACCTATCCAATGTCCGCTTAAATACCCATAAAGAGGGAGAGTCCACTACTGCTACTGGCAGGGCATTCCATGAACTTACGACTCGCTGAGTGAAGAACCTACCCCTAACATCAGTCCTATATCTACCCCCCCTTAATTTAAAGCTATGCCCCCTTGTAAAGATAACGCTCAGTGAATTCCAGCAACTTGTTTAAAAAGTGCAGCAGTTCCTTCCACCATTCTTACCGTATGCTTTCCATTTTAATATGCCATCCAAAGTTTTAAAAGCAAGTGTGACCTTTATGATATTTAGGTCAGGCAACATGGCTTTTGCCTGAAACGTCGATTTCGTTGCTCGTTGGATGCTGCCTGAACTGCTGTGCTCTTCCAGCACCACTAATCCAGTATTTGGTTTCCAGCATCTGCAGTTATTGTTTTTACAACATATGTGGAGGGACAGGTTCATTTCGATGACCTTTCATCTGTTCTGACTAATGACTGCAAATGGGAAGTTCAGCAGAAATTTCCTTGCCCGGAGAATGGTGAAGTTGTGGAGCTTGCAACAGGGAGTTCAACACATGAGGGAGAAAGGAATACAGAGGAACCTCTATTATCTGAACGAGGTGGCGGGCAGTATTTTGTTCAGACAATTGATTATTTGGATAACTGTTTAATGCCTCTCCTCTGGGACTCAGAAGTTTCCTTTTTCCTTGCTCCCTCTCTCTGTCTCTGGGTTTGTTTCTGAGCAGACACACACTTGTGTGTAAGGGACCTGCAGCACTGCTTGAAGCCTCAGCGAGCAGTTGCTCAGTCTGCTCCCTGTTCAGGAGACTAGGCAGCAGCTCATTGCGTGTGAAGCCCTGCCCCCCTGCACATGCACACGCGCACACACAGACACCAGGGGGCATCCGGACTAGACACCAGCAGTAAGACAGCTGCTGCCATTTGGGATGAGTCTCCAAATAGCGCATACCCATACCCATGCTCACAACATTGTATTGCAACTTTTTGACAGGTTCCACTTTTGCCCTGTACAGGACAATATTGGAGAGATTATCTGGGGAAGGGGGGGGTGGGTGTTTAGAGTATTCCCCTGTGTAGAACTCCAGGGAAAGTGTGTGTGGGGTGGGGTAGTAGGTGGCGGGGGGGGGGGGGGAAGAGAGAGAGAGCACGCGCGCACAGTCGGTCAGTCATTTGGAGACGGTGCCTGGGCTCCCGAGTCCAGCACTGTTCTCGGTAGCATTTCAGTAAGCCAAATTCATTTTTAATCATTGTGAATAAAAGAGACGATCGGTGTCGGCAACACCTCTTTGATGTAATGTTATTATCGGGAACTTGAGATCTTCTTTGGATAATCCAAAATCCGGATAATTGAGATTCCTCTATCCAAGAATATGTTGATGTATTGAAACGATGAGGAAGAGGAGGAGATTTATTTGGAGCATGAATGGAGTGTGGGCCTGTTGGGCTAAATGACTTAATTCTTTGTAAGTTCAATTAAGGCTAATTCAATTTCTTCCAGAGATGACGACACTTTGGATTCCTATCTGATCTTTAAAGTAAGATGATATCTGAGAAAACAAATTGCTGCAGTTATATTGGACTTCTTTTAAACTGTGCGCGTGTGGTCCATTTGTTTGTCTAACAGTGTTACACTGTTTGCCCATCAGATTACTGCCACTGCTGTCTGCCACACAGATGCCTACACCTTGAGTGGCTCCGATTCGGAGGGAGTGTTCCCTGTTATCCTTGGACATGAAGGAGCTGGCATAGTGGAGAGTGTTGGAGAGGGAGTGACCTGTGTCAAAGCAGGTAAAGGAATGATGTATGAGGGTGCAAATTAATCTTCGAATTTATCTAAGAAGATTGATTTAGCCTTTATTAAGTACAGTTGGGTTAAATTGTTAGGTGAAGTTGTAATACTAAGGTCAATGTTAGTAGACATTACAGATTCCCCACCTGCAGACCCTGCCTGCTTCATCCATAAACTGAGCCACATCCGTCCAGGGACATGTATCTGTTTGAATAATGTTTGGATCTTGCAGCACAGGAGGAGGCCATACAGCCTCTTGTCTATATGTCGGCTCCACATCCACAAAATGATTTATTTCTGTGTACTTATCAAATTTTCTTTAGAAAATTGCGATTGAATCTCCTTTAACCTCCTATTTTCACTACTCCTTTCAGGTAAAAATAAGACTGCGAATGCTGGAAACCAGATTCTGGATTAATGGTGCTGGAAAAGCACAGCAGTTCAGGCAGCATCTGAGGAGCAGTAAAATTGACGTTTTGGGCAAAAGCCCTTCCTGATTTTACTGCTCTTTGGATACTGCCTGAACTGCTGTGCTTTTCCAGCACCACTAATCCAGAACCACTCCTTTCGGGCAGCTCAGTTCATATCATAACTCAGCTTTCTTTAAAAGAAATTACTTCATCTGTCCCTTTTTAAATGTGTCTTCTGGTGACTGACCTTCGTGCCAGTGGGGAAATGTTAAACCTTTTTTTTTATTAAAACGCTTATAAATTTTGAAAATCTCTATTAAATGCCTTCTATGTCTCACCCAATGCCAAATTGTTTTGTAAGGAGAATAGCCCCATTTACTTCAGTGTTTCTGTGAAGTTGCCCCATACTCAGTCAATCTCATCCAACACCCATCTATCCCACAGAGGACAGAGGCTTAGAATTGGGTAACCCACCCAGTGGATAGATGATTTTCAAAAGGGGGTGCGGTAATCTGTATCAGTTTAACATATTTTGTTCACTGGTGATGTGAATAAGTTTGCTTAGGTCAGGAATTTGAAAAAATTTAAACTGCAAATGAAGGAAACATAGAAACTGAAGCAGCAATAGGTTTTTCAATCTTTCAAGCCTGCTCTGATGTTTAATATGATCATAGCTGATCTCTGGTTTTCACTTTGTCCCCATGTCCTATGATCTCATTATTCCGAAGAACTATATCCATCTCCTTGGAAACCATTCCATGTTTTGGCCTCAACCACTTTCTGTGGTCGAGAATTCCTCAAGCTCACCACTCTCCCAGGGCAAATACATTTCTCTTCCTGTCAGTCGTAAATGGCCTACCCTATATCCTTGACCTCTAGTTCTGGACTCGGCATCATTGGGAACACCCTGCGTTTACCTTGTCTAGTCATAGAGATGTACAGCATGGAAGCAGATCCTGCAGTCCAGCTCATCTATGCTGACCAGATAACCTAAACTAATAAACTCTTGTCACTTGGTCCATGTTCTAGTAAACCTCTCCTATTCATATACCCATCCAGATGCCTTTTAAATGTTGTAATTGTACCAGCCTCCTCCACTTCCTCTGGCAGCTCATTCCATACACACACCACCCTCTACGTAAAACAATTGTCCTTTAGGTCCCTTTTATATCTTTTCCCTTCTCATCTTAAACCTATGCCCTCTAGTTCTGGACTCCCCAACCCCAAGGAAAAGACTTTGTCTATTTATCCTATCCATGTCCCTGATGATTTTGTAAACCTCTACACAGTCATCCCTCAGTCTCTAACTGTTAGAAGTTTATGGTTTCTGAGATCCCACTCCTCATTCTTCAAAACTCCAGTGAATACAGACCCACTTGATCTAATCTCTTTTCACGTGTCAGTCCTCTTAGAACATAAAACAATGCAGTGCAAAACAGGCCCTTCAGCCCTCCATCGTCCCCGCCACTTTCTCTCCCCTCTCCCCCCCCCCCCCCCCCCCCCCCCCACACCCCCCCAACCACACACTATCCCGTTATCACACATGCTTATCTAAGAACTGTTTAAATGCCCCTAATGTGGTTGAGTTAACTACATTGGCACGCAGGTCATTCCACGTCTTTACCACTCTGAGTGAAGAACCTGCTGTTGACATCTGTCTTAAATCTACCATCCCTCAGTTTGCAGCTATGCCCCCTCGTATAAGCTGATGTCATCATCCTAGGAAAAAGGCTGTTTCACTGTCCTCCCTATCTAATCTCTGAACATCCTGTACGTCTCTATTAAATACCCTCTTAGCCTCCTTCTCTCCAATGAGAATGGACCAAGTCTCACAGCCTTTCCTCATAAGACCTTCACATCATGCCAGGCAACATCTGGTAAGTCTCCTTTGCACCCTTTCCACTGCTTCCACATCCTTCCTGTAATGGGGCAACCAGAACTGTACACAATATTCCAAGCTATCCCAGGAATCAATCAGGTAAGCCTTTGTTGCACTCCCACCATAGACAAAACATCCTTCTTTGGATATGAAGACCAAAGCTACTCCCAGTGCTGGCTTACAAGGCCCTGTGCAATTGTAGCAAGACATCCCTGCTCCGTACTTGAGTCCTCTCACTGTGAAGACCAACATATAATTTGCCTGCTAGACCTGCATGCTTAGAGTTTTGGGTCAGTGTATTAAAATGCTATAGAACCAAGTTAGGAAAATTAAATTAAGATGCTGAGAAGCCTCAATGTAACTGGTTGAACACGCTTGGGTGAATGGCTGCTTTCTGTTCCTGTGATATGGTGGGAATACAAAATTGTGGCACGGTGACATTGGCTTTATCTAAATGTATGTTTTGTTTTGGTTACAAGGGGATCGAGTAATTCCACTTTACATTCCACAATGTGGGGAATGCAAGTTTTGCCTGAACCCCAACACCAATCTCTGCCAGAAGATCAGGTAGTGTTTTCTTGCTCTTTACTGTTTAAGTTGCAAAAATGAAATGCTTTTAAGTTGCCTTGCTCTAACTTGGTGGTTTCAAATGTTTCTGTGTAAGAAACAGCATTTGAATATTGGCATGTTCCCCAGGGGAGACCCTGTAAGTATTGGAACACTTCTTATTTAGTAGCTTGTAAACCCTAAAAATAAAGTTCAAGGCTGTTGGTCCCGGCCAGTCTGTTTGTGTTTATATTCCACATGAACCTTCTTTTGATATAATTTCTCCATCTGCTCCTGCAGTATATCTTTAAATTCCTTTTTCCACTCCTGTATTTATTTATCATTCCTCCAATTTATCCCCTTAGATTGTGGCTTATAAATTCTTCTAATGTACAAGAAGACCCATTTTCTCCATGTAGCAATGTACAAATTGACCGTCCCCTCTTGGTCATGATTAATTTTATTTGCAATCCGTAATTAACCTCCATTTTCCACCATTTTGTGTGTATTTCATTTACTGTGCTTTTGTTTATTAGTAGTTGTGTGTAAAAGATCAAGCAGGTGCTTCATACTGTTGTAAAGAAATGTAAGAGGTTAAAATAAGCCTAGAGTTTTCAGGAACAGTTGGCGTTTTAAAGCAGTGATCATCCGGACTGGGATTTCACTTTTTTTAGGAGGGATCTTTAAAGCTTCAGAGATTGACCTGTGTGCATATATTACCTATACTATTCACTTCAACCACACTCTATGGTAGCAAGATCCACATTCTCACCCCACTGTAGATTTAAAAAGTTTATGCTCAACTTATTGTTATGATGGTGTAGAAGTACTGTACCTTTAAGAGAGTTGAAAAGCTAGCTAGGACAAAGCACACAGTGTCCTGAACAAGGTAATAATGTAACACTTGGTCAAATCAAATAGTGCAGCTGAGTTGCCATGATACAAAATCAATTTCAAATTTGACCAATAAGTTTAAATTATGTCTCAAGATACCAAAATCTAATCAAACTTGAATTTAGTATTTTGATAATATTGAAACCAATGTACAAACCTTGCATTGAAACCAATGAAACAATCCAATGTTTTGGGGTATAAAACTGGACATTTTAAACAGATGGGGGAGAACTGCCAAGCCCATCTGAGTACAGCTCTCTGAAAGGTTCCTGTCTATAAGAAATTTGTGCAGCAGAACATTGAAAAGACGATAGAGGAAAATCTGCAGAGGAAGATACAAAGAGAAGATTCAACAGCTGACTGGTTTTGAAAGCTGAACTTTTTTTTGTACATCTTAATTGGAATTTTTTTTAATCAAACTAATAGTGTGAGGTAAAAGATAGATTTAAGGGAAAGGAGTTGTAAATAGTTGTTGGTTTTAATATTCTCTGTTGGACTTAAAGTAAAAATTAACAACTTTATTCTTTAAATAGTGACCTTTGGGAATAGTTCTTTGCCTCGAATTTTACCAGATTAAAGCTCTGGGTGAATGAATTGTGTTGTTGGTTTAAATTAGCAGAAGGGTTTATCCCATCTCATAACATTATAAACATAAATATATTCTTTAAACCTGTTCAATTCCTTCATAATTTTCTAGACCCCTGTGATGCCACCAAATGGTCCTCTCTTCTCCAGAGAAAACCTCCCTAGCCTGTTTAGTCTTTCCTGATAACTGTGACCTCTTTGTGATCCTTGTGATATTGTGCATTAATCTTGTAGAAATCCTGATTTTGAATTGTGTACAGCAACAGGAAAAAATGCTAAAAGGTTAACCAGCCAATACACATGCCCCAACTCTCAAGACTTTCTTTCATTGCTTCAAAGCCAAAAGTCTGATGGACCCTCTGACATCTTGTGTTAGAGCCACTGGGGTTTGTACACAGACCTTGGTTTTAAAAAAAAACTCCGGGTTTCATTGAGTTCTGAAATGACTGGTTTGTCAATGCCCAGCGGAGCAAGACCTGTTTGTGTTAACCCTTGGTTATTGGCTCTAAGCTGTCAAATTCCTTCATTGGTCTGACAAATTCTAATTCTGAATGTCATAAGATTGTTAGATAATGACATTGATACTTGTAGAAGATGCGATATTGTCATATTGTGATGCCAGCTTTAATATTTTACTGTTTCAAGGTTTGACATGTAAGTGTTGAAACTTTGAGTAGGAGCAGTATGTAAACTGTCATGGTGTTATGGAGTCCTTAACACCTCTAGCAGCCATGTGGCTCTACAGTCAGTCCTGTTTTCTGTTCTATCTCCACTGATCTGCACATTTATTTTTGTTGATTGTAAACATCCCATTTGGCACCAAGTCCCATCCAGACAGTGTCCTGTGATTTGGGTTGAATCCAGTTCTGGCACTGTCTTAATTATGAAACTATAAAATTATAAACTATATAAAGTTTGAAACACCTGCCCCTCTAAATCTGTAACCTTTTCCTGTTCTGCGAACTTCTGAAAGTTTTTGGTTTTGACAAAGGGTCAGTTAAACTCGAAACGTCAGCTCTTTTCTCTCTTTACAGATGCTGCCAGACCTGCTGAGATTTTCCAGCATTTTCTCTTTTGGTTTCTGAAATACCTGTACTGCTCCAATTCTGGCCCCTTCTGCCTCCCTAGTCCTTAGGCCACTCCCACCCCCCGGTGGCTGTATCTTTTGAGAGTTCTGGAATCCCCCCTCTAACCCCCTCGTTTTTAAAATGCCCATTGAAAGCTGCTCTTTGACCTTGTTACAATTCACTCGTCCCAATATCTCCTTGTGTGGCTTCATGTCAGATCTTTCTGTGTCTCTGGACCTTTACTCCGACTGAAATATGTTCTATGAAGGCAGTCCTGTTTTATACATTCTCTCTAAGTGAAATTTGTACGCTTCTCCAGTCTGACCCTGGAGAATAATTTTTAAAAAGCATTTTTAATATTGATGAATTTTTGAAATGAGTAGTTTGATTGCATGCATGGGTTGTGAAAATGACCTGTTCTGCAGGTATTCTGAATGGTTGTCCATTTGTATCTCCTCAGAGTGACCCAGGGCCAGGGTTTGATGCCTGATAAGACCAGCCGATTTACCTGTAAGGGCCAGATGGTTTACCACTACATGGGAACTAGCACCTTCTCTGAATACACCGTTGTTGCAGATATCTCACTGGCTAAAATTGACAGTGCAGCTCCACTGGATAAAGTTTGTTTGTTGGGCTGTGGTATTTCCACTGGCTATGGTGCAGTTGTCAATACAGCCAAGGTAGATGTTTTGATTTCATGCTTTTGATCTGATCCATCTGTAATTTTTTTCTGGACAGTTTGTCTTGGGCATTCCCATGGGGTTGTGGATGGTTTGTTCCCACTCTCTGCTCTGAAGGGTTCTGGGATGGTCGAGCCCAGTGCATGAGCTACAGCCTCTGCCACATGTAAGGCAGCTGGTGGTTGATTGGTCAGGGTGATGGGCTGTTTGGAGAGTTGTCAGCTGCCTCTGACACCTCCATTTGCTTCTGCACATTCCTGACAATGTCTGCCTGTGTTTGATGACTTGCCAAACGAACTTCCTCTAGTTCGACAGTCGTGGGCAGAGATTCCCATCAGATGATGAGACTGTTTGACCTCTTCAGGGATTTCCTCAAAATGTTTAACACCCTGAATATCAAGGTCCTTTTCCAATTCAAGTCGCAGATCTCAATATACCTCTGTGAAAACACGTTCACGGGATATGGGTATCTCTGCTGAGGCCAGCATTTATTACCCATTCCCAGCTACCCTTGAACTGAGTAACCTGCTGGGCCATTCCAGAAGCAATAAAGGGTCCACCTCTGTTTCACAGGTTTAGAGTCTAAGAGAGATCGGATTTCCCTCCCAAAAGGACATACATAAATCCTAGAACAGTCAGGCCGAATGGTCCACGGGTGCCTCTTCCTACCCTATCGGCATAACTTTCAATTCCTTTTACCCTCATGTTTATTGAGCTTCCCTTGAAAAAGGATCTAGGCTGTTTTCCCCCACTTCTGTTAATAGTGATACATTACACATGCTTACCAGTTATTCTTTGGTAGATGAGGTCACTCCTGAATTTGTTTTTAACTGTATTTATTCTATTGTTCTTGAGCAGTACTGAAGAATTGCAGTGTGTGTAGGTGTTGTCTTTGGGTAAGACATTAAACTGAAGCCCCCCATCTGCCTGCTCAGGTGGAGCTCAGTGATTCCATGGCATCGTTATGGAGAGGAGGGTGGGAGTAATTTCCGTTGTCCTTACTACTCGAGCAGTCACATGGGTATACAATCGTACCATCATCAGATGTGGGGCCTGCTGTCTGCAAATTAACTGTGGGGTGTCCTGGCATGAAAGGTTCTGTGTAGATGCATTTTATATTTGCGTTACACCATTGCATTTATTCAATCATACTTTTCCCCATTAAAAGGACTTTTCTCTGGAACCAGCTAACACTGGCTTGTTTACAGACAAGCTCAACATAAACTGTGGTCTGAAGTCCAAATTTATCTTGTATGATTGACTCCAATCTTATTTCAAAGTGCAGAGTTGTTTGATTTTTTTAAAAAGTTCTGACTAGAAATAGTTATTCATGATGAGGCTTTGTTTAATGATCGAAAATCATTTTGTTTTCAATTAAATTGTAACGTCAACCCAGTCTCAGTGTGGGTGGTACTGTAACCTTGAGTATCAGCAAATCTTGGGTTAAATTCCCACAGTAGAGAATTAATAACCAAATCAAGTCTGACATTCCCAGTACACAGCTGAGGGGGTGAGAAGTGCCATTTCTGTTTGGATGACATATTAAACAGTGACTGTCTTGCTGTCTCTGCTGGGACTATTTTGTGGAATGGGAAAGTTTGTTCCTGACCAATGTTAATCATCCAACAGAAGCAGATTACCTGCTCATTTTCACACTCCTTGTGGGAATTTGCTGCATCATTGACTGCAGGCCACTTGGGGATGTCCTGAAATTGAGGGGTCCTCTGTAAATGCAAGTCTTCCTAAATTTCCTCAAATTTAGTGGATTGAGAGGCACACTTTGACTAGGTATGAACCATTTAGCAGAACCTGTCCAAAATTATTGACATGCTTGAGATGTTGGAAGCAGTGACTGCAATTAACATAATAGAATTGATTAATGGAAATTGAGTTCATGCCATTTGCCTGAATTATAAAGGTTAGCATCCCATTGAAGGAATGGGCACTGTGTAATTGGAGTTTGGGTAGTGAACAAGTGAGATGTAAAGTCCCAGTAGTTAAATCTAGGGACAATGTAATAAGCAAATGTTCATTGGGCATTGCACCTACTCACTTGATTATCTGGATCATGTTTAGCAGTTTGGTCCATGAGTGTCTTCTGTTTTGGGAAATTCAATCTTGTGGATTATTGTCCACAGTCCATTTGAATAAAATAGGATGGTGAGTTGAGGGAAGGTTTCTGGGTAGAGTCCGAAATTTGTGTAAATTCCTCTGTTTAACTAACTGGCTTAGTTGTTACAAACACATCAAGCGCTGGAGAAACTCAGCAGTTCTGACAGCATTTGTGCTTAGAAACAGTGTCATCATTCTGAGACTGGTGTGACTTATTCAGAAGTTGAAGATTCTTGTCAGACTCGAAGCATTAACAGTTTCTGTCTCCACAGATGCTGTCAGATCTGTTCTATTTTATTTCATGTTTCCAACACCCACGGTATTTTCACTCTGATGTGACTGTCTTTGTTCCACTGTAGGTTCATCCAGGCTCTACCTGTGCTGTGTTTGGACTGGGCGGAGTGGGTTTGGCGGCTATTATGGGATGTAAGGTCGCTGGTGCTACTCGGATCATTGGGGTTGATATCAACAAAGACAAGTTTGCAACGGCTAAAGAGTTTGGTGCAACCGAATTCGTCAACCCTAAGGATTATGAGAAGCCCATTCAAGAAGTTTTGGTTGGATTAACAGACGGTGGTGTGGACTATTCCTTTGAGTGTATTGGTAATGTCATGACCATGGTGAGAGATGAATTTGTCTAGTAATTCCTGTTGCTTAATGCTGAATGTTAAACACACGCTGCCATTGTTTGTACGTGCGTTAAGATATCAGAGTATCATTCTACGTTACGGAGAGAAATTTGAGCAATGAGCCAAGTCTGACAGACTTATTTTGATGTTTTCAATTGACTCTCAGCCTTAATGGATTATTGAAAAGTATTACTCCTCAAAGTTTGGTAGAAGATTTGTAGCTCGGGTGCTCGTTGTTGTGGTTCTGTTCGCCGAGCTGGGAATTTGTCTTGCAAACGTTTCGTCCCCTGTCTAGGTGACATCCTCAGTGCTTGGGAGCCTCCTGTGAAGCGTTTCTGTGCTGTTTTCTCCGGTATTTATAGTGGCCTGTCTCTGCCGCTTCCGCTAGCCACGAAACGACACGACCAGCTACCCTTAGTAGCCACACACACAGACGACAAGCAACATGAATTCGACTGGGACAATGCTACCATTATAGGGCAAGCCAAACAGAGAACAGCCAGGGAATTCCTAGAGGCATGGCACTCATCCACAGACTCTATCAATAAACACATCGACCTGGACCCAATATACCGGCCACTACAGTGGACAGCTCGAACTGACAACCGGAAGCGGCAGAGACAGGCCACTATAAATACCGGAGAAAACAGCACAGAAGCGCTTCACAGGAGGCTCCCAAGCACTGAGGATGTCACCTAGACAGGGGACGAAACGTTTGCAAGACAAATTCCCAGCTCGGCGAACAGAACCACAACAGTATTACTCCTCTTAGAAAATATGATGAAAGATATCAGCTGCAACACTTGAGGGTAGGCCAGGAAAATGTGTAATGTACTTTCAGTTCTAAGAATACAGCAAAGTTTTTATTGACCAGGAGTGGGCTGGTTGAAATATTCCAGATAGTCAAGAGGTTATGCATAACTGCAGTACACACTGATCAAGCGAAGCTTTGAGATATCAACATCCCTCTAAAATCTATGTAAAATATCAACAAACCACCTAAAATTAATGTTAAATAAACACAGTTAGTAATAGAAATGTAATGCAGGGCCATATAAACATCGCTGTTATACTTGTATTAAAGCATAGAACCTCAGACATGGTGGATAGCAATATTTGAGGTATATAATGTTTGCCCATTTATCAAGAGTGCTGGTTGATAATGTGCCAGTTAAAACAAAGCTTACAGGTGCTTACATAAACATGTAAACAGTAACTTCTATTTTTTTTAATAAAAAGTGGGATGTGGGTGTCACTACTTGGTACAGTATGTAATGCCTGTCCCTTGTTGCTCTTGAGAAGGTGGTAGTGAGCTACTGCCTTTAACTGCTGTAGTCCACAAGCTGTACATAGACCCTCAATGTTGTTAGGGAATTCCAGGATTTTGACCCAGCGACACTGAAGGAACAGCAATATATTTCCAAGTCAGGCTGGTGAGTGGCTTCGAGGGGAATGTGCAGTGGGTGGTGTTCCCATGTATATGCTGCCTTTCTTCCTTCTAGATGGAAGTTGTTATGAGTTTGGAACAGGGTGCTACAGTAAAGCATCCCCCAGTTGGCTCACAGGATTTAATCAAATATTGGATTAGTGGTGCTGGAAGAGCACAGCAGTTCAGGCAGCATCCAACGAGCAGCGAAATCGACGTTTCAGGCAAAAGCCCTTCGCTGCTCATTGAATGCTGCCTGAACTGCTGTGCTCTTCCAGCACCACTAATCCAGTATTTGGTTTTCAGCATCTGCAGTTATTGTTTTTACCTCACAGGATTTAACACTGAGTGATGGAAAAGACGATGTATTAATTTGCGTGGCCAAAACCTTTCTCAAAAATCTTAAGGCTCCTTTTTTTTTTTAAAAAAAAAAGGAGAGGTGAAAAGTAGAGAGACTTAGGTCCCAGGTTGGAGCAATTAAAACTGGGCATTACACAAGAAGCTAGAAGTATTGCAGCACAAAGATCTCTGCTTGTAGACATGAGGAGTGAGACCAGTGAGAGATTTCACAGAAGGGGGAAGAGAAGTGAGGCTTGGGGAAGGAATTTCAGAGCAGCTAAAATCCAGGGATTGTATGAAAGCAAGTGGTCCTGTATCTTATGTCTTGAATGGTTAAAATGCTCAATCGTAATCTCCAATCGCTCTGTGACATACCTTTTCCCCCAACTCAGTATCGGCTGCCCTCTGAGATTTCTGAGATATTCCAGTTCCAATATCCATCTCTCCACTGACAGCTGTACCTCCCCAGGTATCTGGGCCCTAGACTCTAGTCCCTCTCTGCACCTCCTGACCTTTTCAGGCTTTTGAATTACTTCGCAGACCAAGCTTTTGGCCACTTGTCCAGAACTCTCGTGATGTGCCTGCAGTCATAGACATATACGGCATGGAAGCATTTATAGATATTTTAAAGATTCAAGTTGTAAATAATTGGAGATATTTAATCTATAAACTTGTTTGTTTTTCTTTCTCTTCATCGCTCCTCCTTTGATCCATCCTACAACAAAACAAATCCCTGACAACATGCAGAGAGCTGCCCTCGAAGCGTGCCACAAGGGTTGGGGAACCAGCGTGATAATAGGGGTGGCACCTAGTGGACACGAAATTGCAACTCGGCCCTTCCAGCTGGTGACTGGTCGCACATGGAAAGGAACAGCGTTTGGAGGTAATACCATGTTTGTAAACCTCTAGAGGCTGAATGTATGCATTGAAGAGAGTTACAGTAAAAGTCCATTATAACATTGCAGTCTGAGACGTCAAACAGCATTGATGAGAAAACTCTGTTTTCTATTACAAAATGAAGATACGCATAATTAACTCTCTTTTAGGGAGCCAAGAAACCTTATGTGGTATGAACAAATTTGTGGTGCATTTAAACCATGTTATAAGGACTTTATAATTTCAGGAATGATTTAATGTGAAGTACACACTGATTCCTGTTGTGCCGAGAAGAATATGTGCACACCTGAATGTAGAATAAAGAAAAGGTGATAGACAGTCTGAGATACGATGTTCTTTATTACTAGTTACTTCATGGAATTTGGACTTTGTAGTTAATATCCCATTCCTGATGAAGGGCTAATGCCCGAAATGTTGATTCTGTTGCTCCTCAGATGCTGCCTGACCTGCTGTGCTTTTCCAGAACCCCACACTTGACTTTGTAGTTAATACCAAATTTATTTATTTTTATTGCCTTGAAAAGGAATACAACAGCATGACGTGCTTGGCCATTTCAGAGGATGTTTTGAGTTAATTACAATGCTGTGGGTTTGAGTCACGTACAGAGCAGACTAAGATTTCAGTATAATTACATTTCAATACAGTGGAATTGGATATTAACTTTTTAAGAAGGCAGTATCTATCTATGCTAAAATTTGAACTCCTAGGTAGAGCAGCTTTTGTGAATGGGGATATTGTGCTGGATAGTTAAGATACAATTTCACAAATGTTAAATCTTCCATGAACCAGCAGCGCAACAAAATCTGTTAGAACATAGAACATAGAAGAATACAGCGCAGTACAGGCCCTTCGGCCCTTGATGTTGCGCCGATCAAAGCCCACCTAACCTACACTAACCCACTATCCTCCATATACCTATCCAATGCCCGCTTAAATACCCATAAAGAGGGAGAGTCCACTACTGCTACTGGCAGGGCATTCCATGAACTTGCGACTCGCTGAGTGAAGAACCTACCCCTAACATCAGTCCTATATCTACCCCCCCTTAATTTAAAGCTATGCCCCCTTGTCATAGCTGACTCCATACATGGAAAAAGGTTCTCACTGTCAACCCTATCTAACCTCCTAATCATCTTGTACACCTCTATCAAATCACCCCTAAACCTTCTTTTCTCCAATGAAAACAACCCCAAGTGCCTCAGCCTTTCCTCATAGGATCTTCCTACCATACCAGGCAACATCCTGGTAAACTTCCTCTGCACCCATTCCAGTGCCTCCACATCCTTCCTATAGTATGGCGACCAAAACTGCACACAATATTCCAGATGCGGCCGCACCAGAGTCTTATACAACTGCAGCATGACCTCAGGACTCCGGAACTCAATTCCTCTACCAATAAAAGCCAGTACGCCATATGCCTTCTTCACTGCACTATTTACCTGGGTGGCAACTTTCAGAGATCTGTGTACATGGACACCAAGATCCCTCCGCTCTTCCACACTACCAAGTAGTCTACCATTAGCCCAGTAATCCATCTTTTTATTACTCTTACCAAAGTGAATCACTTCACACTTAGCTACATTGAACTCCATTTGCCACCTTTCTGCCCAGCTCTGCAGCTTCTCTATATCCCGCTGTAACCTGCCATATCCTTCCTCACTGTCTACAACTCCTCCGACTTTCGTATCATCCGCAAACTTGCTCACCCAACCTTCTAACCCTTCCTCCAGGTCATTTATATAAATGACGAACAGCAATGGTCCCAAAACAGATCCTTGCGGAACACCGCTAGTGACGGCACTCCAAGATGAATCTTTGCCATCAACTACTACCCTCTGTCTTCTTCCAGAGAGCCAATTCCTAATCCAAACCTCCAACTCACCCTCAATGCCATATCTCTGTATTTTCTGCAGTAGCCTACCATGGGGGACCTTATCAAACGCCTTACTAAAATCCATATATACCACATCTACCGCTTTCCCCTCATCTACCTCCTTAGTCACCTTCTCAAAGAATTCAATAAGGTTTGTGAGGCACGACCTGCCCTTCACAAAACCATGCTGACTATCCTTGATCACATCATTCTTATCCAGATGTGCATAAATCCTATCCCTTACAATTCTCTCTAAGACTTTGCCCACAACAGAAGTGAGACTCACTGGCCTATAGTTACTAGGATTATCCCTACTCCCCTTCTTGAACAAGGGAACCACGTTTGCTAGCCTCCAGTCCTCTGGCACTACTCCTGTAGACAAAGAGGACACAAAAATCAAGGCCAATGGCTCTGCAATCTCCTCCCTTGCTTCCCAGAGAATCCTAGGATAAATGCCATCAGGCCCAGGGGACTTATCTATTTTCACCCTTGCCAGAATTTCCAAAACCTCTTCTCTACATATCTCAAAGCCATCCATTCTACTTATTCGTGCCCCAGTATTCATATCGACAACAATATCCTGTTCCTGAGTGAATACTGACGAAAAGTATTCATTCAGCGCCTCCCCAATCTCTTCAGCCTCCACATGCAACTTCCCATTACTATCCTTGATTGGACCTATTCCTTCCCTAGTCATTCTTTTATTCCTAACATACCTATAGAAAGCCTTAGGGTTTTCCCTAATCCTACCCACTAAGGACCTCTCATGTCCCCTCCTTGCTGCTCTTAGCTCTCTCTTCAGGTCCTTCCGGGCTACCTTATAACTCTCAATCGCCCCTATTGAACCTTCACGCCTCATCTTTACAAAGGCCGCCCTCTTCCATTTAACAAGGGATTCCAACTCCTTATTAAACCACGGCTCCCTCACACGACCCTTTCCTCCCTGCCTGATAGGTACGTACTTATCAAGGACACTCAATAGTTGCTCCTTGAACAAGTTCCACATATCAATTACGCTCTTGCCTTGGAATCTACTTTTCCAATCCACACATCCTAAATCATGCCTCAACGCATCATAATTTCCCTGCCCCCAGCTATAACTCTTGCCCTGTAGTACACACTTATCCCTCTCCATCACTAGAGTAAAAATCACCGAATTGTGGTCACTGTCCCCAAAGTGCTCACCTACCTCTAGTTCTAATACCTGGCCTGGTTCGTTACCCAGAACCAAATCCAGTATGGCCTCACCTCTTGTTGGCTTATCTACATATTGTGTCAGGAAACTCTCCTGCACACATTGCACAAACACTGACCCATCTAACGAACTTGAGCTATAGCTTTCCTGCAACAGCCAATCCTGTCCCTGATCTAGCCACGTCTCCGTAATAGCCACAACATCGAAGTCCCAGGTACCAACCCACGCTGCGAGTTCACCTACCTTATTTCGTATACTTCTGGCATTAAAGTATACACACTTCAAGCCACTCTTCTGTTTACAGGCACCCTCCTTTAAGATTGATGCCATATTCCTAACCTCCCTACACTCCAGGTCCTGCACCCTAAAGCTACAGTCTGGGTTCCCATGCCCCTGCAGAGTTAGTTTAAACCTCCCCCCCCCCCCCCCCAAGAGCACTAGCAAACCTCCCCCCAAGGATACTGGTGCCCCTCAGGTTCAGGTGCAGACCATCCTGTTTATAGAGGTCCCACCTTCCCCAGAAAGAACCCCAGTTATCCAAGTACCGAAATCCCTCCCTCCTGCACCATCCCTGTAGCCATGCATTTAACTGTTCTCTCTCCCTATTCCTCGACTCTCTATCACGTGGCACGGGTAACAAACCAGAGACAACAACTCTGTTCGTTCTAACTCTGAGCTTCCAACCTAGCTCCCTAAAAGCCTGTCTAACATCCTCAGCCCTCCTCCTACCTATGTCATTGGTGCCAATATGGACCACGACTTCAGGCTGCTCCCCCTCCCCCTTAAGGACCCGGAAAACACGATCAGAGACATCACGTACCCTTGCACCTGGGAGGCAACATACCAAACGTGAGTCTCTCTCGTTCCCACAAAACCGCCTATCTGTGCCCCGAACTATCGAGTCCCCAGTTATTATTGCTCTGCTCTTCTCCACCCTTCCCTTCTGAGTAGCGGGGACAGGCTCCGTGCCAGAGGCCTGAGCCCTGTCACTTACCCCTGGTAAGTCGTTCCCCCCCCACAAGTATCCAAAACGGTATACTTGTTCTTGAGGGGAACGACCACAGGGGGTCCCTGCACTGGCTGCTTCCTCCCAGTCCCCCTCACTGTCACCCATCTATCTGCCATCTTTGGAGTTGCTACTTCCCTATAGCTCCGATCTATGACCCCCTCTGCCTCCCGAATGATCCGAAGTTCATCCAACTCCAGCTCCAGTTCCCTAACACGGTCTTGGAGGAGCTGGAGATGGGTGCACTTCCTGCAAGTGTAATCAGCAGGGACGTCCATGGCATCCCTCACCTCATACATGTTGCAGGAGGAACATTGCACTGCCTTCGCTGCCATCCCTCTAAAGCTAACCTTTATTTTTAAAAAACACTGGGTCTAAAGAATACAACAAGCAAAATTCGGCACTTACCTCCTTACCACAACGGATCTTATTATTAGGTTAGAGGAGGAGGGCGGGTGGGAGACACTACCTCCGTAGTGCCTCGGGTTTTTCAGCTATACAGGATATTGGTTAGACCACTTTTGGAGTACTGCTTGCAATTCTAGTCCCCTTATTATCTGAAGCATGTTTTGAAACTTGAAAGGGTTCTGAAAACATTTACCAGGATGTTGCCAGGGGTGGACAGTTTGAACTATAGGGAGAGGCTGAACAGGCTGGGACTGTTTTCCCTGGAGCATCGAAGGATGGGGGGTGACCTTATAGAGGTTTATAAAGTCATGAGGGGATGGATATGGTGAATAGACAAGGTCTTTTCCCCGGACTAGAGGGGAAAGATTTGAAAGGGAGTTAAGGGGCAACTTCTTCAGAGGGTGGTGTGTGTATGGAATGAGCTGCCAGAGGAAGTGGTGGAAGCTGATACAATTACAATATTTTTAAGGACCCTGGAGAGGTACATGAATAAGGGTTTAGAGGGATATGGGCCAAGTGCTGGCAAATGGGACTAGGTTAATGTGGGGTATCTGGTTGGCATGGATGCGTTGGACTGAAGCTGTGCTGTAAAGCTCTGTGACTCTAACGTACTCATCAGCTTGGAAGATATGCTTTTGTTTGTTATTTTGAATTTAGATTAGCATTGTTACTATCTGCATTCTGGACTCTATCATTGACCAAATACTGAACTGGACTAGCCTTAAACACTCTGGCTACAGAGACTAAGAATTTTTCTCAAGGTAACTCACCTCCTAACTCCCCAAAGCCTTTCACTATTTACATGCACAAGTCAAGAGTATCAGATGTGTGAAAGTGTGCTCTCCCTTGCCAGGAAAAGTGCATCTCCAATAATACTGAAAGTTCAACAGCATCCAGGGCATAGTAGCCTGTTTGATTGATATCCCATTCAAGACTTTAAATATTCATTCACTCTGTCCACCACTGATGCTCAATAGCAGATACACTGCAGAAATTCACCAAAGATCTGCAGACAGCACCTTCCAAAACCATGACCACTTCCATCTCTAAGGACAAAGGCAACAAATATATAATGCCACCCCCCCCCCCCCCCCCCACCGCAAATTCCCCTCCAAACCACTCACCATCCTAATTTGGAAATGTATTCCTTCAGTGTTATTGGGTCAAAATCTTGGAATTCCCAGATGGACTGCAGCTAACCATCGCCTTCTCTCTGACAATTTAGGGATAGGTTTTTTAAAAAAAGTTGGTATAACCAGTGATTTTTTAAAAATTCATAATTTTAAAAGATTCTGTGAGGAAAGTAGAGATCCACTGGTAATGTCACTGGACTAGTAATCCAGAACCTCGAGCTAATATCTTGGGAAAATTTGGCTGACGCTTGAATTTAATTTGAATAAAAGGTAGTCTAACGGTGATTTTTGTAGCCACTTTTCAAAAGCTATCTGGATCAGAATAATTAAAGGCAAGGAAATCTACTGTCTTTACCTGGTCTGGCCCACATATGACTCTAGAGCCAAAGCAATGTTGTTACCTTTCAACTGCTCTCTGGGGCTGTTAGAGACCAATGTTGACCCAGCTAGGAATCTATACTTTTCATAAATATTTTAAAAAAATTTTTTCACAAAACTAAGTTTGTCATCAACTTCAAGACGTTATGACCCACACTTCAAGGTTGCTTGTTTGACACTGGGAGAAAATACATTTTAGTTTTGAAGATGTGTAGTTAAAGATCAGGAGGCTATGCTGGCTCCCTGCAAAAGCTATTCGATTACTACCATTTTGCCTTCAGATCTGCAGATTTCTCCTTTTCTTTTGAGGAATCTATCCCATACCTATTTGAAAATCAAATTGAAGAGATGGTGGAAGCCAATCAGTGAAATGCAAATCAAATTTAAAGGTTCCACTAATCCCATTTGCCCTTTGTACCGTACAGGATGGAAGAGTGTGGAGAGTGTGCCGAAGCTTGTGCAAGAATACATGGCTAAAAAAATAAAGGTGGATGAGTTTATAACTCAAACGCTCCCTTTTGACCAGATCAATGAGGCTTTTGAACTGATGCACGCTGGGAAGAGGTAATTTAATTTTTGTTTTCATTTTTACTTTATTAGTTGGCATGGAAACAATTTTGTCCAAAATTCCTCAGGCTAAAAGTAATTATTGAGTAAAAACGGATGATGCTGGAAATACCTGACCAATCTTGTCCTGTTACCATTCCTTTTTGAATTCACATCATCCCTTTTGCCTTTTAATCTCTTCTGTTGTCTACCCCATTGTGGTCCTCCCTTCCCTTGTTTAAAACTTGCATCTCTCTATGGTTCTGATGTCAGGTCATCAGTCTCAAACTTGTTTTTGTGTCTCATTAGATGTTGCCTGATGTGAATAATTTCAGCATTTTCTATTTTTTTTTATTTTCTGATTTCCAGCCTCTGTCATATTTTGGTTATGAATGTAGAAATGGGATCAGGCTGCTAATCATACTTTACTTTTCTGGTTTAAAAACTTTGCTGTGGTCAGCAAAGTTTTGGAAAGAATTCTGAGGGATAGGATTGATGACTATTTGGCAAAGCATAGTGTGATTAAATGCAGTCAGCATGGCTTTGAGAGGGGCAGGTCCTGCCTGACAAATCTTGAGTTCTGTTGAGGAGGTGACAAGACAGGTCGAGAAGTGGATGTGGTGTACGTGGACTTCAGCAAGGATTTCATCCTGGATAAATGCAAAGTGATGCATTTTGGAAGGTCGAACCGTGGGTGGCACGGTGGCACAGTGGTTAGCACTGCTGCCTCACAGCGCCAGAGACCCGGGTTCAATTCCCGCCTCAGGCGACTGACTGTGTGGAGTTTGCACGTTCTCCCCATGTCTGCGTGGGTTTCCTCCGGGTGCTCCTGTTTCCTCCCACAGTCCAAAGATGTGCAGGTCAGGTGAATTGGCCATGCTAAATTGCCCGTAGTGTTAGGTAAGGAGTAAAATGTAGGGGTATGGGTGGGTTGCGCTTCCGCGGGGCGGTGTGGACTTGTTGGGCCGAAGGGCCTGTTTCCACACTGTAAGTAATCTAATCTAAAAAATGTTGAATACAGGGTAAAAGACAGGATTTTTGGCAGTGTGAAGGAACAGAGGGATCTTGGCGTGCAAATCCCTCAAAGTTTCCACCCAAGTGGATAGGGTTGTTAAGAAAGCATATGGTATTTTGGCTTTCATTAACAGGGGGATTGAGTTTAAGAACTGTGAGGTTTTGCTGCAGCTCTACAAGTCCCTGGTGACACCACACTTGGGATATTGTGTCCAGTTCTGGTCGCCCTACTATAGGAAAGATACAGAGGCTTTGGAGAGGGTGCAAATAAGGTTTACCAGGATGCTGCCTCATGAAGAAAGGTTGAATAAGCTCTGACTTTTCTCTCTGGAGAGAAGCAGGAAGAGAAGTGACCTGATCGAGGTATACAAGGCAATGAGAGGCATGGATAGAGTCAATAGCCAGATGATCCCCAGGATAGGAGTGACTGGCACGAAGGGTCATAGTTTTAAGATATTCGGAGAAAGGTATAGAAGAGACGTCAGAGGTAGGTTCTTTACGCAGAGAGTTGTGAATGCATAGAATGTGTTGCCAGTGGCGTTGGTGAAAGCAGAGTCATTGGGGACATTCAAGCAACTGCTGGACATGAACATGGATAGCAGTGAATTGAAGTGTGTGTAGGTTAAGTTACTATATTTTACATTAGGATTAAACCTCGGCACAACATTGTGGGCCAAAGGGCCTGTTCTGTGCTGTACTTTTCTATGTTCTAAATCAAACAAAGTTTAACACTGATTAAACTCCCACAGAGGCGAAGTATTCATTAAATCAGAATGAATCTACTTTTCTATGCACTTTGCTGAATGGACCTGCCTTGGATTTCTCTCTGCTTCTCCCAGAAAGCCAACATCCCTGGCACCAGATTAAAACAAAGGCTCTCTATGCATAGGGTACAGCAGGCTACAGAAGATGTTTACAATGTGATGGAAGGTTGGTTGACACTGTACAGCACAGGAGGCAGCCATTCAGCCCATTGAATCTCCTTTGAAGAGCAATCCACTTCATCTCACTCACCTGCTACTCCCCCATATCTGTGCAGTTTAAAACGAGGAGTCAGATCATGTGGCTCTTTAAGCCAGCTGTACCATTCAACATGATCATGGTTGATCCTTTATCTCAATACATATATTCCTTGATGCCTTTTAATATCTAAACATTTATCTGTTTCTTAAATATACTGGAATGACCATGTTTCCCCCATGTTGACCACCCTCGATGTAGAGAATAGTTGAACCAATCTCTCCTTGTTCCAATATCAGCCCAGTGTACCTTTGCTGCACTCCCTCACTGACTGGTATATACTCTCCGCTTGGGAGTCACCATACTTGAATTCGATTTAAAATATTTATCCGTTGCATGCTTAACATTTTAACTTCAGAAAATTCAGGAGTTGAAAGCAAAAGTTATGCAACTTAAATTTAAAGATTGTACTCTCCTTGTTCATTTTGTGATGAACTTATTAACTTTCTTTCTCTTTTCAAAAAGCATTCGAAGTGTCCTGTTGTTTTGAAGCTGATGTCAGTGCACCAGTGCCTTACCTGTCCAGTGAAGTCTTCAAGTTGAATAGCTTCAAAAATTGCTTCAGAAGAACTTTGATTTTGTTAGCATTTTCATAAAATCTAATTGTGATCAGTTTAAAAAAAAAAGCTTTTTAATTAGTTCATTGTTGCTTACTTATTTTCTGGACCATTTTCCATATTAAACTAATGTGAAAATAAAATGTTTTCTTGTTCTATCCGAGTATTGAGCTGAGTGATTTGAGCCTCAAAACAGAAGTGCCTTCTTTTAATTATGGAATAGTGTGGATTAATGAGAGTCTTAAAGTCCCATTTTAGAATGTGATGACCACCATGTGTCATAATTCAACCAGTTTGAATGTGTTAAATAAAATTAATTTTCCCCCCCCCTGCCCAAAACCAAACCTGTCAGTGATCCAAACTGCAGTCAGTGACCCAATTCCTACTAATGAGGTGGTTCAATGGATTGACCATCAACCACATCCTTATCATTAAACCTGAAACATTAAGGCAAGCAAAGGTATCACAAACACGTATCAAATATTTTGTAGAAAAGGTTTTATAAAACAGATCCCAAGGCTGGCATGACTTCTCAGGGGGTCTTTAATTTAATCTTTCAAAAGATTTGGGTGTCACTGGTATGTTTACTGGTTCCCCAGGTAGTCTGGGGTTCCTGAATTTCAGAGTTAAATTTTGATGAGAATCATCAAGAAGGAAACAAGCCCTTCAGCACAACTTGTTCATGCTGATCAGTTTTCTGAAACTGAACTGGTCCCATCGGCCTGCATTTGGCCCATATCCCTCTAAACCTTTCCTATCCATGTATCTGTCCAGATGTCTTTTAAATGCTGTGGTTGTACCTGCATCTACCACTACCTCATAGCAGCTTTTACAATCCCTTTTACAACCTATGTTTTAAGGTTTTGGACTCCCTTGAGGAAACCATCTTGGCTACTCAACTTGACGATGCCCCTCATGATTTTATAACCCTCTATAAAGTCATCCCACAGCCCAAGGGATGCTCAAGGGAAAAAAAAAACTGACTATCCACTCTCTCCTTTATAACTCAAACCTTGGTTACAACACAAGTCAAGGTAAAATCCTTAAATTGTTCTGCAGTCTTTACAGTTTACTAACATCCTTCCTGTAGCAGGGCAACTAGAACTGTATGCAGCACTCCAAATGTGGCCGTACTAATGTCTTGCTCAACTCCCTGTACTCAATGCTATGAGTGATTGAAGGCAAGCATGCCAAATACCTTCACACCCTGTCTCCCTGTGATGCCACTTTCAAGGAACTATGTAACTGCACCCTGGGTCTCTTTGCCCAGCAACACTCCCAGGCCCTACCATGAAGTGTAAGTCCGAGCCTGGTGTGTTTTTTTGAAATGCAACATCTGCCATTCCTCAGCCCAGTAATCAAGATCCCATTGTACTCTTAGGAAATCTTCTTCACTGTCCAGTACACCACCTATTTTGATGTCACCTACAAACTTACTAACCTAGCCTTCTTTATTCTCATCCAAATCATTTTAATAAATGATGAACAGCAGTGAACCCAGCACTGATCCTGCAACACACCACTGGTCAGAGGGCACCAGTCTGACCAACTCTCGACCACCATCCTCTCTCCTACTCTCAAGCTAATTTTGTATCCAATTGGCTGGCTTTCCCTGGATCCCATGTGATCTAACATTACAAAGTGGTCTATCCTGCAGAACCTTGTCTAAGGCCTAGCTAAAATTCATGTAGACTTTGCAGCTCTGCCTTTATCTGCTTGGCCACCTCTTCCAAAAAAAACAAATTTCAGATGCAACTTTCTATGCACAAAGCTATGCTGAGTGTCACTAATCAGTTCTTGGCTTTCTAAAGGTAGGCAGATCTAGTCTCTCAGAATCCCCTTCCAACATCTTACCCCCACTGACATTACACTTAATGGTCAATAGTTCACTGGCTTTTCCTTGCACCCTTTCTGAAATAACGGCACATTAGCCACCCTCCAGTCTTTATGATAAAAGCTGACTGCGGATAGTCATTTAGAGAACCATCTGACCACAGTTTCTTGAAACAGAAATTGCTCAAAATCAGATATCATCCAGGCCAAGCCATGTAAAGGACTGCTGAATCAGGTGACGAAGAGTCACATCCTGCAACATTGCACCAATTAAAAGAATCTTCACATAACCTGTAGGAACAAGTCTTTGAACAGAAGCCATTGAAGGAATTTAAACTGCTTTAACCTTCTCAATTCAGAAAGCAAGCAATTGTTGGAGGTTTTGTATGTAGCTTTTCTTATTTAAAGATGTAAATCAGTGACTACTAATTAGTTTAACTTTCAGCAATAGTTGAGTAATAAATTAACCTTTCATCTTGGTTAAAACACAAAGCTGGTCTGCATACAAGTTCTGAGGAAACTCCTGGTATGCAGTCCTGATGCTGGGAGACAATTGATCTCAGTAGGGATGATGGAGAGTCATTGCATCAGCAATCAGCACGCCAATGAATCAACTTTGCTGAAGTTCAGGAGACAGGTACAGAAAAAGGGGATAAGATGCTTTACTTGAAACAAAAGAGATCCTGAAATGCATTAACAGGATAGATGTCAGGAATTTGATGCCACTGGCTTGGGAGTCCAGAACACACACGCACACTTCATTAAAAAGGATTGGTCATGCAGGACTAAGATGAGAAAATGGTTCATGTAATTGTACAATTACAGTAGTTTGTCCTTATTTAAAAACTAGATAGTTGCATTTCAAACAGTCCAGAGGAAGGTGACTTCTGGGATGAACGGTCACTATACCAATTGGAGTGAGAGACGATCATCTTGAAACAGAAAACTGGATTAGTGGTGCTGGAAGAGCACAGCAGTTCAGGCAGCATCCAAGACATCCTTGCAAGAGGATTCGCCAGTAGGGTTAAAATCAACTCGGTAAAAACAATGACTGCAGATGCTGGAAACCAGATTCTGGATTAGTGGTGCTGGAAGAGCACCGCAGTTCAGGCAGCATCTGTGCTCTTCCAGCACCACTAATCCAGAATCTGGTTTCCAGCATCTGCAGTCATTGTTTTTACCGAGTTGAAACAGAAAACGCTGAGGGACTGGATTGGGTGGCTACAGGGAGCACAAGGCTCCCCGTGGAGGAAACTAGAACTAGTAAAGGATTAAAAGGGAGATGGGAATTGTTTTTCTGAGGTTTGGTAGTCTGTGGCATTATCTTCAGAAAGGCTGGTCATTGAACATTCACAATGTAGTCAGAGAAGTCGAGTTGTTTGGAAAACGGGTGCAGGGCTCTGTGGAATGGAGACTACAACCAGATTAGCCATTATCTTGTTAAATGGCAACATTTGATGGATTGAGTGGCGTCACCTGTCTTAGGTTCCATTTAACATTGTCTTGATTTAAGTTAAGGGGCCTGTAACCTGGTTTTGCATTACAAGTGTTGTTTGACATGTTTCTTAACCACCTTGAAGTGGGCTTTCCTGCTCTCTGATCTTTTCTCTTGTTGCTGAACCTCCTTAGCCACCCTCGCACCAAATAGCCCCAGACCCTTCAGTGTGAGCAATGGCTCTGGTGATGAGCTATAGCTCTGCATCAAGTTTCACAAACTTAAAACATAAAATGGGAATCAAGTTGAAGGTGTCTTTCACTGCTCATCTCAGTCTCCCGTGCAGCAAATTCAGTTAAGAATAGAATTAGGATCCCGACAGTGTGGAAACAGGCCCAACAAGTCCACATTGACCCTCCGAAGAGTAAGCCACCCATACCTAATCCCTTACCCTATATTTTTTTACCCAACTATTGCACTTAACCTACACATCCCTGAACACTATGGGCAATTTCCCATGGCCAATTCACACTAACCTGCATATCTTTGGATTGTGGGAGGAAACTGGAGCACTCAAAGGAAACCCACAAAGACATGGGGAGAATGTGCAGACTCCACACAGACAGTCACCCAAGGCTAGAATCGAACCCGGGTCCCTGGTGCTGTGAGGCAGCAGTGTTAACCACTGCGCCACCGTGCCACCCCTATAGGGGATGCTGGGAAGTGGGAAAGGTTGCAAACTGGAGATTCAGGGAGGTCCACTGCAAACCAGGAGGAACAGTTATATATAATCAGTGCCTATGCTATACTAAGAAACCTCAAGTTGAGTCCTGCTATACCACAGGCCAGAAGGATTCAGAGATCCTCTACTTGATAAATAAGCAAATGTATTTCTAAACGTATTTTCTCAGACAGGCTAAGAAAAGTGATACAAAAATGTGTAACTCATTTATTGTTTGCACATCATGTTTATATAAAACTCAACATGGCTTATTTCAATGGCAGTTCTTGTAATCTGTTCAATATAGTTTAATTATACCAATATAAAGCCATCAACCTGCAATTTAGGAAACAATCACAATATTGGATTTCAGCACCAAGAATTGAATGCAAAAAAACCCTGCAAATTCAACAACTGGTTGTGGTGACATGTAGAGAGAAGGAAATCAGACTAAAACAAATTTTAAAAATGTAACTAGATGCACTTGAAGTTTGCAACTTAATGTAAACAATTGTAGGATTTGGACAGAGGGCGGGACAGAAAGAACAGAAGGTCACTTTGCTTGATCCACTGATGCTGTTATTACAAAAAATTATCTACTAACTAACAAATATAACCTGAGAATCACAACTATTGGCTTAAAATATTAAAATCTTGTTTGTACCTTTTCATTGTCAGTTTGCTGACATGAACAGAGCACATGTATCCATTTACAGAACAAAGACACCCAATTTCAAAATTCCTTAATCACAGCATCACTGCTACACAAGGCTAATTATAAATGCACTAATTACTTGTGTGTTAATGGAGACATTTCTCACTTGAGAATTCATCACTTAACAAACCAATGAACCCAGCTCTATACCAACCACATTTCAGATAATGACTGCTATGCAACCCCTTTAGCAAGGTTATCTTCTGCAAAGATATATCTTTGTAATTTCTGTATCCAAACTGTGACAGAGATTTTGGATGCCTTTAATTAATCTGTTCAGATGTGTAATAACATCCTTGGAGCAAGTGGGATTTGAAACTAGACCTCCTGACTCAGAGGAAGGGTCACTACTACTGTACCACCAGAGTCCTACACCAGAGATTACATATTTAGCCCAATTTTTACACTTACAGTTAAATCACACAAAATGCTACGCAAATGCTATAGCTGCCATAGGTAGGAAATAATTACATCAGGCACTGTATTTTGTAGTTAGACATGGGTAAGGTACATTATACTTAACTCAGCTACAGGAAACATCCTGCAATTCAAGGCAATCCTATCTTCATCTGAACAAAAGGCTGAAGTTCAAAGACACAAATTAATCCAGAAAAAAATCTATCTGTACAGGACTGCACAATGGAAAGATTTTCATTAAGTCCCATGCCCAGATCAGAACTGACTGAACTGGGGCACAATTAAGGTTCCAAGTACTTAGGGGTTGGGGTGGTGGTGTTTGAGGTGTTGAGAGTTTGGCAATAGGAGTTCAAACAGAGCATAGACTGAAATGACATGACGAATAACGAACACATTCAATTTCTCTCTTGGACTTTACCAAGATCATCAAACTAACAAAATTTTGAAACATAGGGGCACTTTTCACTATTTGAAATAAGTATAGTCAGTTACAAACAGAAACCTAATAAATGTGTCTAACCAAGGCTGCAGAGGATTGCAATCGGTTGGAGGAACAGAATAAAGAAACATAAGGATTCAGTGAATGATATTAATATCCAAGAAACTCAACTCCATCCAGGACAAAGCAGCCATTGATAAGCATTTTATTTACCAGTTTAAGTATTATATCAAATTGGTGGCAGTGTGTACCAGCTACAAGATGCATTGCAGCAATACATTAAACCACCTTGCATAGCACCTTCCAAATCAATGACCTCTTAACTCCCAGAATGGCAAGGGCATTGGAGCATCACCGCCTGCAAGTTCCTCTCTAAGTCAAGCACTGCCCTGTGCTGCTGTTCCTTCAATGTTTCTTGGTTGAAATCCTGGACCTTGCTTCCTTAAAAAAAAATTGTGAGAGTGTCCACACCACTAAGATTGCATCCAGGGCAATTAGGGAGAGGTAACAACTGCTGTTGTCAATGCTGCCCACATCCAAAAGTGAATTTTAAGGTGGTTTATATTTTTATTATAATATGGAGGTGCTAGTGTTGGACTGGGGTGGACAAAGTTAAAAATCACAACACCAAGTTATAGTGCAACAGGTTTATTTGGAAGCACTAGCTTTTGAGGGCTGCTCCTTCAAAGGGAGCTAGAGGAGTTGCTACCTGACCAAGGAGCAGTGCACTGAAAACTTGGACTTCCAAATAAACCTGTTTGACTATAACCTGGTGTCGTGATTTTTAACTTTATATTTTTATTGTACAGAGGCAGGACCCCAGCAGCAAACTAGTAAAATGACCAAACTCGCTCTCAAGGTCTAACAAATAAGTTATACAATTGTTCCAACCTAAGCAAACGTATCAGATTTTTTACCATCTACACCTAGCCCCTAACCATTGCCAACTTTGTGACAACACCCACTGAGATGCAGCTAATACTAACTCCAACAGTTCAACCAGATGGATCTTCCTCACTCTGTTTTTAAAACAAACAGCTCTTCAGGATTATGTTTCAATACTGGGATGCAAAGACATTGATTCCTTCAGATGAAACTCTTATCATCACTACTGGTGGATTACACATCTTTATTTTATGAAAAGGTTTTAAATAAAAACCCTTCTTGTTCTAATCCCCATTATAATAAGACGAATAGGACTTGACAAGGCAATCCACACAGCTCCAGCAGTGCAGCAGGAAGGGGAACTCCAGCACAGAAACAGACTTACAGAACCAGAGGAATTAATGTGGGTAGGAAAGGAGCCCATGGTGCAATACCTTAGTGAGAGTCGCTGCATCAACAGAGGGAAATCAGCACAGAAATGACAAGGGGGACCTTTTCAACAGCATTCCATCAGATCCAACATGCAATCATTAAATTTGGGTTGGAGTTACTAATCTTTCAAATGTGCACATAGGATTCCAAGAGATTTTGCGATATCAGCAGAGTTAGAAAGCTAATCTTTTCACTGTGCAAACCAGCCAATTCCCAACAAAACCTCTCAAAGAACAAGTGGCTGACCACGAGGCTAATAATAGATCAACCGAAAACAGTGAGTCAATTTCCCCAATCTATTTGGTCTGCAGCTTTGTTCAAGTTAAAACTGGAGGAAGTGTGCAGGAATGCAGAAAGACAATAACTTTTTCCAGTAGATTTAAGATTCTGTAGGGTCTGCTTTTTAGATGTAACACGATGTCTTCGGTACATGCAGTGTGTTTAAATTCGATTTTCAAGTCCCGCTATGAGGCCAGAATAAAGTAAAGGTTTAAAAAAGAAACACAAAATCCCACATTCCCAGATCCCAAGCCTTAACCCCGTCAATGACATTGAACCAATATTATGACCAGCATTTCAACAATTAGGAAAAAAAAAGACATTTACAAATTTAATTTAAAAATTAGTTAACTTGTCTAATCATGGCATAAAATGAATATAACTGTTAATTTAGGCAAAAGTTTTTGACAGTATTGAATATTCTCCATCAGAACAATCAGTATTTCAAGTTGTATCTGATCAGGAAAGAATCTCCAGCCAGATGTGTTTATAATAGATGCCTTTTCTCTTCTGAATGAGTAGTGTCTTCTTCCGTCATTTTAACATAAATATTTATGTCCACATCAATCTTTTGGAGGACATTTACCAACTAACCTTACAGCAACTAGTCACAATCTCCATTTTCTTTTATAATAGCTCACAATCTAAAGACAGAAGCCACAAGTTTTATTCAAATAAGAAACATTTAAGATACAAGCAAGAAAGAGTTGCCATTGGGACCAGAGGTATTCTGGGGAGAGGGAGGAAGAGACAAGATGGTATATTGCAAACAGACTGTTTGTGCATCCAGTGCTTTGCAGCATCCGAACCAAAACAAAATCAAGTGCCTTAAGGCATTTGTTGAATTCCAGGTGAAGACAGCAAGAAGTTGCCAGCAGGTGCAAGAGTAAGGAGGTTGGGCTACAACTGTGATGCAAAATAAGGCCGACCATTGTCCTCCAGGCGTCTTGTCAAGATCTCACAGCCAGTCTCCGTAACCAAAAGGGTGTGCTCGAATTGTGCAGAACGCTTGCCGTCCTTAGTTACTGCAGTCCAGCTGTCTGGCCACGTCTCATCATGCCATGCCCCTGAGAGGCAGGAAACAGAATAGGGTTCTTTTTAAATTGTGAATACATTAAACTATTTACAAATACATCTGTAGCAAATCAGTGAATGATACAACACAAGAGGCAGACATTCAGCCATCATGCACAAGTACAAGACATTAAAGAAATTCAAATCCCTCAAGCCTGATCCACCATTTGATAAAGTCATGGCTGACCTGGCTTGGCCTCAATTCCACTTTCTGCCACAAGATGGTCTCGCACTTATTTAATGACACAGCCTCCAGGTGGAGGCTGCTCCTTCATCAGGTGGTGGTTGAAGGAGCATCGCTCCGAAAGCTAGTGCTTCCAATTAAACCTGTTGGACTATAACCTGGTGAAGGCGTGATTTTTAACGTAATTCTTAACTGCATCACCAGTTCTACTCTCTGCCTACATGGGAGTCTCGCACTCTCTCTCAATAAAGGTGCTGCTCCAATTCTTGTCAATTCTTTCTCACTTTCTACAAATCCTTTTTTCTTTCAATCTTCTGGAGACAAAAATTATGGACAGCTGCCAAAATATGATTTAACTAAGATCTGATACAGTGTAATATGACCTCACCAGTTTCCCAGTTCTATTCTTACAGAAATGAACCTGTGCTTGGTTTCTATTTTTTTTAAATAGATATTATTAACCTATAGCAAATGTTAACATTTTAGAACAATGCAACAAAAGTAACCCACTGTTGTTGCTATTTTAATTCAGACTTTCTTGTATCTTGAGAATGTTCCCAAAAAAGACAATAGTTTTCAAGCCATTTTATAAGTTTTTATGTAAACAGAATAAATTTGCATAGCATGCCATTGATCTACCAACTCATTACAAATTAAATAAAACTTTGTGAAACAAGGCATTAGCATCTTACCCTCACAAATCATGGGTTCAATCGTAAACACATGACCAGGTTTCATCACTCCAACAGCTTTATTTTCTGAAACAACAAATCCATGGTTAAATTCTCAATCGCATTCTTACAAAGATAGTCAACAGTAGGATGGAGACCTCACAGAAATCTGCTACTATACAGAAATTCACTACTGGGTAGTCAGACAGGAATTTCTATGAGGATTCTTTGCTTGTACCCTGGCTTTCATTATGCCTGGGTTTTGGATGACTGATTAGGTTTGAGTGGGGTGGAGTTGAAGAAAGATTCATGACCAACAAGTTGCACTGTATCACATTTGATAGACAGCATGGAAACAGACCCTTTGGTCCAATTTGCCCACGATGACCAAACATCCCAATCTGACCTAGTTCCATTTGCCAGCACTACAACCTTCTTAGACATATACCCATCCAGATGTATGTTAAATGCTGTAATTGCACCAGCCTCCACCACTTCCTCTGGCAGCTCATTCCATACACACACCACCTTCTGTGTAAAAAAAAGTTTCCCCTTAGGGCCCTTTTATATCTTTCCCCTCTCACCCCAAACCTATGCCCTCTAGTTCTAGACTCCTCGACCCCAGGGAAGAGACTTTGTCTATTTATCCTATCCATGCCCCTCATGATTTTATAAATCTCTATGAGGTCACCCCTCAGCCTCCGGCACTCCAGGGAAAACAGCCCCAGCCTGTTCAGCCTCTCCCTATAGCTCAAACCCTCCAATCCTGGCCACATCCTTGTAAATCTTTTCTGAACCCTTTCATGTTTATCCTTTCGATATAAATGATCAAAAGCAGTAGACCCCGTACTGTGGTACACCGTAGTCCAAAAAGCAAACATCTACAACCACACCCTCTGAATCCTATCTTCAAGCCAACTTGCATCCAACCGGCTAGCTTCTCCTGGATCCCAATGTGACCTAATCTTACTAACCAGTCTATAAAGCTTGCTTGACTTGCCTTAAACATTTCTGTATGCTCTCCTAATAAATTCCTTCATTAAAAAATTGGTGCCTTTAATTTAGTTTAAAAAAGTCACTGGTAGCCTATAGTCTATGGGTCACCAAATAATAACATCACATAGGGATGGGAAATAAACAATGAAATAACTAATGCCTGTGAAAATAGAATGGCAATTATCACGGGGGATTTTAATCTACGTCGATTGGTTGAACCAGCTCAGTCAGGGTAACGTTGAGAAGGAGTTTTTGAGTGTATCCATGATAGTTTTCTTGAACAGTATGTAAAGGAACTGATGAGGGAAGAAGCTGTCCTAGATCTGGTCCTGTGTAATAAGACAGGAATAATCAATATCAAAAAGTGTGGTGCTGGAAAAGCACAGCCGGTCTGGCAGTATCTGAGGAGCAGGAGAATCGACGTTTCGAGCATAAGCTCTTCATCAGGAATGTGGGGAAGATGCTTGAGTCTATTATCAAGGAAGGCATCTAGATAGAAATTGTCCCGTTGGGCAGACACAGCATGGGACAATGAAGGGCAGGTCACACTTAACTACTCTTTTGGAATTCTATGAAGACATTACGAGGACAGTGGCCAACGGGGACCCAGTAGGTGTGATGAATCTAGATTTCCAAAAGGACTTTGACAAGGTGCTGCACAATAGGCTGCTCCATAAGATAAAGATACATGGTGTTACGGGTAAAGTATCCACATGGATAGAGGATTGGTTGACTAACAGGAAGCAAAGAGTGGGGATAACTGAGTGCTATTCTGGTTGGCAATCAATTGGTGTGCCTCAAGGACCAGCATTGGGATCACAATTATTACATAGATGATTTGGAGTTGGGAACCACATGTAGTGCATCAAAGTTTGCAGATGACACTAAGATGAGTGGCAGACCAAAATGTGCAGAGGACTGGAAAACTTTTCAGAGGAACAGAAATACTTTAAGTGAGTGGTCAAAGGTTTGGCAGGTGGAATACAATGCTAATAAATGTGAAGTGATCCATTTTGGTAGGAGCAAAAAGGATTATTACTTGAATGGTAAAAAGTTGCAGCATGCTGCTATGCAGAGGGACCTGGGTGTCCTTGTAAATGAATCACAGAAGATAGTTCTGCAGGTAACTTGGAAGGCAAATGGAATTTTGCCCTTCATTGCTAAAGGGGTTGAGTTTAAAAGCAGAGGGGTTATGTTGCAGCTGTACAAGGTGCTGGCGAGGCCACACCTGGAGTACTGGGTGCAGTTTTGGTCTCCTTACTTGGGAAAGGACATAGGGAACTGCAGGGAGTGCAAAGGAGGTTCACTAGGTTGATTCCAAAGTTGAGGGGGTTTGCTTATGAGGAAAAACTGAGCAGATTGGGATTATATTCATTGGAATTCAGAAGAATGAGGGGGAATCTTATAGAAACATATAAAATTATGAAGGGAATGGATAAGATAGAAGCAGAGAGAATGTTTTCACTAACAGGTGAAACAAGTTAAGAGGGCATAGCCTCATAATTAGGGTAAGCAGATTTAGGATTGAATTAAGAAGCAACTTCTTCACCCAGAGGGTTGTGAATCTGTGGAACTCCCTACCCAGGGAAGTTGTTGATGCTACTTCAGTAAATGTTTTTAAAGTGAAGGTAGATATTCTTTGAACAATGAAGGAATTTTGAACAATGAAGGTTTTGGAGGGAGGGTGGGTAAACGGACCTGAGTCCATGAAAAGATCAGCCATGATCTTATTGAATGGCAGAGCAGGCTCGAAGGGCCAGATGGCCTGCTCCTGGATCTAGATCGTATGTTCTTATTCACATTAGCAACTGCAAAAATTATACAGGGCCTACCTTTTATATACCAGTTGCTGCAGATCAAAATAAATAAAAAAAAGACTACAATCTTGCAGCAAAACATTACAGAACATAAATTTTGAAACTCAGTATTACTATCAAATCAGTTGTCGAAAATAATGACAAGTTTGAACATGAGATTCCTGCTTATCTGATATTGAAACAGCAACTATGCAGGAATAGTAAAAAAAAAGTGACTTAGATCACAATTTAGAATACTATGAGCAGTTTTCACCTATTCTGCTCCCTCACAGTGCCAGGGACCTGGTCTCGATTCCAGCGTTGGGTGACTGTGTGAAGTTTGCACATTCTCTCGGTGTCTGTGTGCTCCAGTTTCCTCCCACAGTCCAAAGATGTGCAGATTAGGTGGATTGGTCTTGCTAAATTGGCCATAGTGTTCAGGGATGAGTAGAGTAATAGGGAAATGGGATTGGGTGAGTTACTCTTTGGAGGGTCAGTGTGGACTCGCTGAACTGAAGGGCCTTTTCCACACTGTAGGAATTCTAATTCTAATTCATTACAGAAAGAATATTCAAAGCACAGCATGTTTACTTTGGAAATTAATCAGATTAAGCTGGGAGAAAGATGGGCAAGACAACTTACTTTGAATTGCTCTAACCGAAAACTAAATCTAGGAACATCTGTGCCATCTGTAAATTAGTCACAGGTGAAATAAAGCACCAACATACAGGAGTTAATTGACTTGGGTTACCTGAAAACTCAGCCAAAACCACAAAAGAAATCAGAAACTGCAAGTCATGCTTAAAATTAAAAATAAAACATTCTGGTTAAAGTAATTTCCAGGTGAGACTTAAGTCAATAATATTTCATGCTTATAAAGTTCATGAGTTTTGCTCTTTGTCGATTTTCCACACACAGATTTTAGTCAAGTTTTCAACTGCAATAAAAATAAAATTGTCCTGCAAGTTTGGAACAGATAACGCTCCAGGTCTTACTGGCAACAAATTAGCACTTATAACTTGCATTATTTTATCAGAGGACTGCTGGATGCTTGAAAGAGCCAAGTATTAACCTGAGGGCAAATACTGCACTGTAAACTTTCTGCGCACGAGGATCTGAGAATCATAGAATGACAAAGGACCAATGGCGATTCAACCACTATCCCTTTGCTGCCTCTTTAAATGAGTGACCACGATGTGGAGGAGCCGGCATTGGACGAGGGTGGATAAAGTTAAAAATCACACGACACCAGGTCCTAGTCCAACAGGTGTATTTGGAAGCACCAGCTTTCAGAGCGCTGCTCTTTCATCAGGTAGCTAGCTGAAGGAGTAGCGCTCCGAAAGCTAGTGCTTCCAAATACACCTGTTGGACTAGGACATGGCTTTGTGTGATTTTTAACTTTAAAATGATTCAATTATTCCTTGCTCTTCCCCCATAGTCCTGAAAGCTTTTTCTCTTCAAATATTTATCCACTACTCTTTTGAAATTCATTAGGTTCGATGTACTGCTTCCACCAACCTTTCAGGCAGTACACTCCAGATGCCAGGTTAAAAAAGAAAGTTTGCATATCCCCACCCACAGTTCTTTCACTAGTCAAAGTTACGTAATGCATACTTTGTCACACAAGTAAAATGAGATTACGTATTGAGTGAAGCAGTGCACACATGACTTGCTCAGCCATCTTGCTAACAGAGAAAGCAAAGTGGTCTAGGGGTCTATCACATGCTTCACTCAACAGTAAAAATTAAAATTTATTCACGCCTCTGTAACATTCATTGAAAACCAATTTTGCATCAGGTTGGTGGAGAATTAAGAATGTGGGTCAGACTGGGATGGAAAAGATCTTAGAAATTTTTCTTAAAAAAAAGAGTCACTGAGCACATCTCTAAAGAAGGTTAAACACAGTAATGAAAGCAAGCATTTGAATTTCACCTATATAAGATTAAGCAGGTATGACTTACTGGCATAATGTGGCACATTGGGTGCGGTGTGAAACAGTCGGTGGATACCATGTCCACAATAGCTTCGAACAACTGAAAATCCGTTTGCATGTGCGTGTTTCTGTATAATATTACCCAATTCCCTGTACCGAACACCTGGCTTTACTGCAAAGAAAACATATTGCAATGGCATTATTTGTTACAAAAAATGTACCAAGCTAAGAAACAGAAGGAGAAATTGTAATATGGAGACATGGAACTCAAACAAGTAGATCTGGTAGACAAACTTCAGTATAAAACAATGTACCTCATTGCTCAGGTAACCTGAATGCAAAGTTGTGGACTGTGACCAACATAAATATTGTTAGGATGATTTGTTAACTCTGCTGGTGATTGCAGCAAGGTTACACCTGTCAGGAAAGGATGAACAGGCTGATTTCTCTCAAAAAGAGAAAGTGGACAGATTAATCTAATGGAGCTCTTTAAAAATAGCTTATTTAATTTTATTTGGCAGATGCAGATTCACAAAGCCAAGCTTCTCACTTGCTGAATCTAAAGTGATTAGTCTGCCACTTGATCTGAGGAGGGGCCCATTCCTCAGTGGCATGTGGCAGGGTCTGCGTCTCTCCACAATTCCATATGGATTTTATTTTGAGGATTCAGTGATGGAGATTAGCCGCATAGAAGTCCTGGCTTGGCACATTTAGCAAGGTCCTCTGTTGCTGTAATAGTGCAAAGCCTGTTGTCTGACAGACACGGATTCTTTCAAGAAAATGATAAGAGAAGACAGAGACAGACTGTTTCTATTTATGGGGAAGAACAAAACTGAAGGCTTTCAATATAACATACAGACTGAGAAACTCAAGAGAGAGTACCTCTTCACCTGGAGACTTGTGAAAGTGTGGAACTCATACAGGCAGTGTTTGAAGTGAATACAGGGGATAAAGGAATGGAGAGTTACACTGATAGAGCGAGATGAGGATTGAGGAAGCTGAAGTTGATCACAAATATCAGTCTCGTGTGGTTGGGCCAGATGGTCTGCTTCTTTGCTGTAAATTCTATGTTTTTTTTGGAGGGTTGTTAATGTTGAGGATACTCCCAATGAGGAATGGTCAGTCTTACAAGAGTTCTGTCTTTGCACACACTATGTTCAAAGATGGAACATTTAAGTCCCATTCCTCACCTGAATCTATAGCATGCATCAGACACTCGTAGGTAGTCTGCACCAGTTTCTTTGAGCCTTCGTCAACTTCACCAACAAAGAAAGTCTCATTCAAATCACCATGGAAGCCATTGCGGTAAACCGTAATGTCCACTGCGAAAAAATACAAACATTTTCATTACTCACCATGTGTCAGGATAGAGTAGTTTTGGTAAACTCAAAATAGCAGTTAACCCATTGCAGTTTATGGTAAACAGTAGGAATGTAACCAAAACATGCTTTAACATCTACTGCAACTTGCAGAGCCTGGGAGCCCATCTTTGTCTCTGTTCTGAAGGAAAAGTACTGGAATCTTTACAAGTTACTCTTATGATCACTTCAGATTTAGTAACATTGATATAGCATATGGCATCAGTGACCCTGGAGGAAATACTGGAATCTCTGATTGGTGGAGCATTCCAGTAAACAGAGTGCTTGATAACAAATTTTACTGAATGAGCTGTGCAGAAAGAATATTTTGGATTATTGAGACACAGAACGAGGCACTATGTAAGTCGATGCTCTTTTGTTATCTTCCCACACACTCAGTATCTCTTGCTGTGTTATTACTCACCATTAACAATGTCACCTTCTTGCAATGGCCGTGCATCTGGGATTCCATGACAGATCACCTCATTTACTGAAGTACAGCATGATTTTGGAAAATTGTAATAATTTAGTGGTGATGGGTAACAATTGCGTGCTAAGCAGGCCTAAATAAAGAGAACACTGGTTAGCTTCTCACAGTCAGATCTGGATCAATTCGACTACAGAAATTTAATTTTAAATGCCAGTCTTCGCCAAACAAGCAAAAATAGTTATCTTGCATCTTAATCTTTGACTATGTTCACACTTGAGAAATTGTAAGTAAGCAACCCATTATTGTGGCTAACATAGCTTCGATAAATTCATCTCCGGATCCCCTGCCAATTTCACTACTTGAGATTCCACTCCAAAGTATTTCTTGGAGTTTATGAATAGGGATAGAATTATCGATTTGGAGATAATTGAGTGGATTAGAGAAACATCCTGAATGTGTTGATCCATCAAACTTTAATTAAAGTCGCTGATGCAGTAGACAGATGAATGGATATATTGTAGGTCTTATGGACTTGTCAAACACCCTCAAAGATTCCAAATAACAGTCCTAAAGCAAAACTAAAGCATGGAACTGAGAACAATTACTGACATGGTTAGGAGATTAGTTAGGCCAAAAATAGGAATATGTCCAAGAAATCAAACTACAAAGTGATGAATGATGTTCAAGTATCTATGCAGGAGCTGAAACAATTTTTCATATTTGTTTATTTCTTATATATAGAGTCATAAAGTCAGAGCTGTACAGCATGGAAACAGACTCTTCAAGTCTAACTCATCCATGCTGACCAGATATCCCAACCCAATCTAGTCCCACCTGCCAGCAACCAGTTCATATCCCTCTAAACCCTTCCTATTCATATACCCATCCAGATGCCTTTTAAATGTTGCAATTGTACCAGCCTCCACCACTTCCTCTGGCAGCTCATTCCATACATGTACCACCCTTTGCGTGAAAAAGTTGCCCGTTAAGTCTCTTTTATATCTATTGGGGCCAATCAGGGCATATGGGAAACAGCGTTAAAATAAGTTTTGCAGTGCTCAATGAGGTACAAGCTACATTAACTTACCAATATTAAGGCAAAATAATGTTAATGAGAACAATGTCAAAGATGAACTTGCTAAATATCATCAGATATACAACTGATGATATTTAAAGATTAAAAGTTGATATTACAGTTCTCACCATTTAAAGCGGGTGCTTTTGCGAAAACAATTTGTTGACTGTACACAATGTCCAAAATAACACGAGCAACACTAACAACAAAAACACTCCTTCTGCTTGTCGCCAATTGATCTGAACCTTTATTCAAGCTATCAATTACAACCTACAATCCAGACAACCAGAGGGAATTTGGCAGCTGTAAATACACAATTACATCTGATTGTTCACTTGCTTCTGACTGAAATAAGTGAAACACAAAGGATGTTGTAATCTGCATCTTTAAAACTGTCCGCAGAGCAGTTGGATAATATTTACATTCCCATTTAAGGTGAAATCACGAGATGCTCATGGGTGTTACAGTAATGGAGCATTGCACCATAATATAAAGGCAGTGTTATATTAGCAAATTTAATCAAATCAGTAAACAAGCTTGAAATTGTCTACTACTCAGAGCTCCTGACACTCAAATGGAAAATACTCTTAGCTCAGAAAGAGGGGGAGGCAAGAAAGAGTAAAAGAAGATAATGATTTATTATCCAATTTTAATTACAGTAGGTCAGTGAAAAACTTGCTCTTCCTCAAGTATTAATTTGTACATCAATGGCAAGCCTTGAGGAAAAGGTCAAGGCTTTGTATAAAATATGATGCTTCAAAGGTTAAGGCCAGTTTGCTCAACTTTGGTTATTTATGCTTCATTTTTATTTTAAGATGAACCATATGAACCATCATACCAGATGAACAGCATGATCTATCTCCTCAGTTGTTACCCCTGGCCTCACCATCATTGCAGCAACGTCCAGTACTTCCCGGGCAAACTGCAACACAAATAGAACCGTTTAAAGTTAGATGGCAAGTTCCGACAAATAAGACATTTCAAATATATAATAGGTATAAGTGCAAGTGCACCAGTTGCAGGTCTGGTCTATATAAAATATAAAATGGCTATCACTTTCTCATTTTAATTAGTCAGGGATTATGAAATCGCAGTAGAGTGTAATGTACCCTGTGGGATGTTTTATAATGATAATGGTCTACATGAATGAAAGCTATTGCTAGACCAATGTCCCACTTGCCGTTTTCATGCCTGCATACTAGCAGCAAACCTTCACCATTTTGATATAAAAAAGGATCTATTCTGATGACTTATTGATAAAATACATCTACTTACGCAAAATTTCCACACTAAAAGCTAAATATAGTACAAAACTTGTGCTTTAAAAGCCAGTCCTGGAAAAGATTAAGAGCTTGTATTTTATCTTATTATGGATGTTTAATGTGACTTCTAATAATGGTTTTCCTCACACCATGTATGTGCTGCAATTTTTACTTAAAATGGGAATGAAGGAGACAGTCTTACAATTAGCACCAATCATTACATAAATGCTCTCAGTGCAAGAAGTAAACCCTTTTGGAAACATTAACATGTAGCATTCTGTGACTTTACAGCTGAGAGCCTGTTTTGGATAGAAGTTTTCCATCTCTGCACATTACCAGAGGCATTTGAAACAAGACCATTATCACATCAGTTATAATTTCCTGGGCTAGAATCCTGAAAAAATTTTAAGTCCTCTGCTTAATATAAGAGCCTAAGGCAGGTACAAAGAACTTTCAAATATATATTTTGAGCAAACTAATTTTGGAAATTCTCAGTGTTGTTTTGAAATCCTCTCAATGCCTCACCCTTCCTTCTCTCCATATCTGCACATCTTGCTAATTCTGGCTCTTTGTCCAAATGGATTTTAATCACCCCATCAATGAGGATCAGCCTTCACCTACCAAGAAATCCAAATCTGAAATTCTCTTCTTAAACCTCTATAATTCTCTATCTCTCACTCACCCTTTAAGGCATCCCCTGAAACCAAACTGACCAAGCTTTCAGACACCTGCCCAATGCTTTTTTAAAAATTTGTCTTGAAATGTCACAAAACTCTTTTCATACGTGAAAGATGTCATATAAATCCAAGTTGTTAAGAGAGGTGGTGCAGAAGAGCTCATTTCAATTGACCACTTTGCGACATTTAAGGACTGCAGCTTTCCATTATTAAGAGTATGTAGAGTATTTCATAAACTGGTTTGCTTTATAAATAACATAGATTAGGAATGGGGAGTGGGTTGACTTTCATTTCAGGATTGCAGGCCAAAGTAGTCAGTGAGATATTGAGTTTTATTTCTATACAAACTCAACTACATCGAAGATGAGTCAAAGTTTGGCAACTCACTTTGCATACGACCCGCATTGCTTCTATGTCCTCTGGTGGCAGAATTTTGATTTGAGAAGTTCCCTTTAAGGACTGCTCTGATTCAGAAACACCTTGAATGAGAGCACAAAACATAAATTAAAAGCTAATTATATTAAATTTCTCTTCAAAAACATGCAACCAGTACTTAATAATAAGCTTGATAGCATGATGATGATGGCGGACAAATTCCATCCACCCTCCCAGGTTACTGCCATTGAAAACAAAGGATGACACAGGCTTTGATATTAAGAGTATTCAAATTAACAAGGGAAGTATGTATGTGCAAACTTGTACAGAAACCTGGTTGGAGAACTGTGCATAGTTCTGGTCACTATTTTACCTAAGGGACCCACACACACAGGTGAAGGTGTAAAGACATTTAAAACATCCGTGTAAGAACTGAAAAGTTATAACCATCAGTAAACAGGTGAAATCTCAAAGGCTGAGGAATTTCTTCAAATGCTTTTAACATAGTGAAGGTGCTAGGATGGATGCCTTGGTATGAATGCACTTTTGGGACATCACAACTTTCTTTTTCTCTCCCTTTTCCCCATTAGGTGGGGTCTTGGTTCACACCTATCTCCTTCTTGGTCTTTCTTTTCCCTGGGACAGCCCATTCTAACATCCTAACCTTCAGACAAAGTGCCATACCTTCCTCGTGTCCTTTCCTGAGCATTCCTGGACACTCATCACTTAGTCCTTCTCCTGGATGTTGTCATTACAGGCCTGGTTTCTTCAAGACAAGCTGAATCTACCTCAATGTCCTCATACCACAAAGTGAGCCTTCTATCGTCTGATCTCTTTAAGGACTAGGTCTCACCACCTTGCAACACAGCCAGACATAGACAGATCTTTATAGATCTGTTACTTTAGCCAGAGTGGCAATCTTTGATTGCCAAGAATGTCGACTGCCAGTGTGCACTTATTCTACGCTGCAGTTATCCAGTGTGTGACCTTCCTCTGCCATTTGCTGTCTTGCTGGATAATTGAACTCAGGGACCTGAATTCTGGTGTCAGTCACAGTGTCACTGTCTCTTAATTGGTCTGCAAACGAGCAATCCAGGGATAGGCAGCTCTTACCACACATTTTTAACCTGCTATTTTCTTTCGATGTTGACTTATACTTGCTTGTAGCTTTTCCACTCTTTCAATAACGATTGGTCACATCATCCACATAGAGCATGGTTCAGGGTGGGACAGTTCTGACTTTCTTCAGTGTGGAGAAATGGCAACAAGAAAGTCTGAGGACTGAGCCTTGTAGACCCTTAAAACCTTGAGTTATCAGCACTGCTCCACACTGAGACACACAAGTCCAAACATATGTCTTCAGTGATGGTGATCCACTTCTCCAGTATCACATCTCTCCTTTCTTCTCACTCCCTGACATTCCTGCTCTTCCTCCTCAGCACCTTGTTGCATGCTTGCACCAGGTCAAGAAAGGCAAGGTGTAAATCCTTATGCCCCTTGCAATATCTCTCAATAGACAAGGCGGTTTTTGTGATGCAGTGGTAGTATCCTTACTTCTGAGTCAAAAGGAATGGGTTCAAGGCCTACCTGTTCCCAGAGTTATGCAATAACATCAGTGAACAAGTTACTTAGAAGATATTTATCTCTCAATACAGTGAAGGCAATTCAGCAAATGTTGACTAGATTGATACCTGGAATGAGCAAGTTGTCTAATGATGCAAAGTTGGACAGACTGGGCTCGTTTTCACTGGAATTTAGAAGAGCAACGGGTGACTTCGTTGAAGTGTATAAAATCCGAACAACCTTGACAGGGTTGACACGGAAAAGATGTTTTCTCTTGAGGGAGAGTCCCTCATGGGGGAGTCCAGAATTACAGAACACTATTTTAATTATTTTCTCTCAGAAGGCTGTACAACTCCAGAATTCTGACAGAAGACAGTGGAAGCAGTGTCAATTAACATTTTTAAGTCAGAAGTAGATAGATTCTCAAGTTAAAAGAAAAATCAAAGGTTATCAGGGCAGATGAGAATATGGAATGCAAAATACAAACAGAATAACTCCTACTGATGGTAGAGCAGGCTCAAGGAGCTAAATTGCCTATTTCACCTCCAAATTTGTTGCATTGTTTGGCACAAGATGAATATTGGTTTGATGGTGCTTCTTTCCATTACGAAGCCAAAATGTCCATCTCTGAACTCTACTGTTGGTCTTAGATGAGTTAACAGCTCACTCCCACACTTTGACGGTGAGGGCATCAGCATCACCTGCAATTGTGCTTTTTTGATAATGGGGAATCATAGACCCTCGCAGGCCCTTCGGCCCAACACGTCCACACTGACCCTCCGAAGATTAATCCACCCAGGCCCATTCCCCTACCCTATCACTCTACATTTACTCCTGACTAATGTACCTAACCTACACATCCCTGAACACTATGGGCAATTTAGCATGACCAATTCACCTAACTTGCACATCTTTGGATTTGGAGCAAACAAAAATTAGAGAGCATAGATTTAAGATAATTCTAATAAATCCAAAAGGGAATACAGGAGAAACTTGTGTTTTTTAAATTCACTCATGAGATATAGGTGTTCCTGGCTGGGCCAGAATTTATTGCCCGTCCCTAGTTGCCCTTTGAGAGGATGGTGGTGAGCTGAGCTCATGAACCACTGCAGTCCAAGTGCTGTAATTTGACCCACACTACCATCAGGGAGGAAATAGCAGGATTTTGAGCCAGTGATACAAAAGGAACATTGATTAGATAAGATTACAGTGTGGAAACAGGCCCTTCGGCCCAAAAAGTCCACATCGACACTCCGAAGAGTAACCCACCCAGATCTGTTTCCCTCTGACTAATTCACCTAACACTATGGTCAATCTAGCATGGCCAATTCACCTACCCTGCACATCTTTGGACTGTGGGAGGAAACCCATGCAGACACAGGGAGAATGTGCAAACTCCACACAGACAGTCATCTGAGGCTGGAATAGAACCTGGGTCCCTGGTGATGTGAGGAAGCAGTGCTAACTACTGAGCCACTGTGCCGCATTACAAGACTGGACAGTGTGTGGTTCAAAGGACGTGCACATGGTGGTGTTCCCATGTTTCCACCTGTTGCCCTTGCCCCTCTAAATGGTAGTGGTCATGGGTTGGAAGGTGCTTTCTAGAATCGTTTTTTAAAACCCAGTTAAGAAAAGTGAAGCTGCTTCAACACAGAAGAGCTAGATAAAGGTATGAGGGTGTAAAGGAATATCACATTATGCACATAGGGTGAGATGATGTAGGGTGGAAAGAGGCTCATGTAAAGCATAGACTAGTTGGGCTGAATGGTCTGTTTCTCCACTATATGTTCTATGTAATGCTTTGACTAAGGTCCCCTGGACAATGGAGTTCACATTCCCATCAATTTTGCCTTCATACATGTCGCAACACTTCCACTGAACACTCTTCTGGGTGAATGAGAGACCAGTTTATAAGCATGCCTATCCCTTAATCTGAAGGGTAATGCATGGTTGACTGCTGATTAGTCATTTTACACAGAAATTTAGGAATAATGATAAATGTATTTTGTAGCAACAAATTCTCTCACTTTAATTACACTAATGTCAGTAATGAACTTCAAGCTTTGAGTCAAAGAAAGCTTTTAGATTACATAAGTACTCATCTGAGCAATTATTATTTGAAAATTAATGGCAGATACCCAAAGGATGATGAGCATAATCAGGCCATTGGATGTAACTTGGCACAGGTCTCATGGCAGTCTAGGCAAGAAAGAAAATGCAAAATATTGGCATACATTCTTCAAATTTCTGATTACACTTATGGAAATTATATATTAATGAAACCTCTCTTTTCGTGTCCATGCTAAAAAGTCAACATTCTCACCATGTTACTTACTATTCACATTTTCATTGCTTGTTCCAAATTCTGGAAATATCTCTCTGTTAATTGTACATTAGTTTTTAATTGTGTGCAGATTGTGGGCATTAACTAGAGATTCACTTCAGCTCCTATAAATATAATTTGTAGTTCTGGGTTGGGAGTAATTTTTAATTCTGAAACATATATAGAACATTTTAAAGATTAGCTCTAGCTAAATCCTTCAATTGGCTTTCTGTCGTAGAACACTATATAGTCTTTCTTCAAATAACAGAGCAACAAGGACATTAGAGGACATACAAGGATAAAGATATTAAACAGAAACCTTTTATATGGTTGATACTTCTCTCTAGTGACATGTACAACCAATGAACAGCTGGGAAATAACACATCATGCCAACACCAGTTAGGAAGGTTCCAACTTTCAGTAACCAAAAGAGAAAATGCTGGAAAATCTCAGCAGGTCTGGCAGCATCTGTAAGGAGAGAAAAGAGCTGACGTTTCGAGTCTAACTGACCCTTTGTCAAAGCTTTTCTCTCCTTACAGATGCTGCCAGACCTGCTGAGATTTTCCAGCATTTTCTCTTTTGGTTTCAGATTCCAGCATCTGCAGTAATTTGCTTTTATCCAACTTTCATTAAACTGATTTCCACTTACTGTGATTATTAAATGGGTTCTTATGTGGGTTAATTCATGAGCAACTTGCATCAACTAAGTTTTAATTCTCTTTTATCTATATAGATGATTAAAGGGTAATCTGATTGAAGTGTTTTTGACGATTTGAAGGGGTTGATAGGATAGACAGAGAGAAACTATTTTCACTGGTAAGTCAAAGTCCATAAACGTAAAATTAGAGCAATGAGTTGGAGACAGGAAACAATTCTTCACACAAAGACAAGTGATAATTTGGAATTTTCTACCTCAAAATGTTGAAGCTGGGTGTCAATTGAAAATTCCAAAACTATGAGTTTTACACTTTTAGAAGGCAAGAGTACTAAAAAAGCCACAGTACCACAAGTAGGTATATGTTTAAAAAGCTGAATGGCTTACTTCTGTTCTGCATAAGCAGAAATTCGGTCTATAACCAATTTGATTCCCTCCTGTCCGTTCACTAAAGATTCAGCTTTAATTCAACATAAAACTGTTCCAGAAGTCACGATGCCAAAATGTGCTGTCAACTACTCAAGCAAAATTGGTCTTCAACGTACCAATGGATAGTGCGGCCTCAATTTGCCAGTGTATCGATAACCAGGCCAGGGATCAGTGTTAACTTCACCTTTCTCAGTTTTGGAGGATTCTTCTTTAGACTTTTCATTTTCTGTAATGGAAAACAAGTTATAATTGTGTTCATTGACCAGACTCATTTTCTATAATGCAGCATTTCAGAATCATTTTCCAAGCTAGTTTTATTTGTTGGTGCATTGTGGGAGGAATCTCAATTACAAAATCATAACTTTGAGATAACACAAGTCCTAACTGCTGCACTTTGCTTTTGGTGTTTAATGAAAGTGGGCTCCATCAGTCTAACACTCAGCCCATTGGTCCTGTAAATACTGTATTGAGAAAAAGGGGGTATCTTGTAGTGTCCATCTGATACCTGTGACATGCATGCGAGCTGCAATGAAGCACTAAAAAGGTTGAGTTTGGCTGAAGTATTCAAGATCCTAAAGATAGTCGCTAAGCATGTCTCTGGCTAGGCCAGTATTTATGGCCCATCCCTAATTGCTCAGATTGTTATCTTGCTTAAAGTGAAATGGCTAAACCTTGTTGCTGAACATCCAGATCGCATTCGACAGGTTAGAAACGAAAAGGGATAAACCACTCTGTCTGTTACACATTCATTTCCTGTCAGAAGTTTCAGAATTCAAGCCTGTTCCAGAGCACAAAATCTAGCTGACACGGCAGTGCAGAACTGCAGGACATTCCGCACTATTAGAGGCACCATCTTTTAGATGAGACATTAAACAGAGGTGGTCAGCCCCCTCATGTAAACATGAAATCCCACAATCATCTCTCCCAAGAAAACCTCAACAGTTCTCTTTGATGAACTGGTGTGATACTTATTCCTTCAACCAACAACCAAAATAAATTATCTGGCTAAATGCCACATTGCAATTTGAAGAGCAGACTCTGAGACAGTACACCACTGACAGACTTCAAGAAGTAACTCATCTTATACACAGCATTTTTGGATGCCCTGACATTTACTGATTTTTCCTTGGCATCCAGGATATAGATGGTTTGGATAGGACAGGGAAGGAAGTAAAAAGGGGGGGGGGGGGGGGGGGGGGGGGAGGAGTTGCATTGCTGGTCAGGACCATAAAGGAGGACACTATGGAGGGCTTGAGCAGTGAGGCGTTATGGGTAGAACTGAGAAATAAGAAGGGTGCAGTTACATTGTTGGGGCTGTATTACAGGCCTTCCAACAGTGAGTGTGAGGTAGAAGAACAAATAGGTAAACAGATTATGGAAAGATGTAGAGGCAACAGGGTGGTGGTGATGGGAGATTCTAATTTTCCCAACATTGACTGGGATACACTGAATGTCAGAGGTCTGGATCGGGCAGAATTTGTAAGGAGTGTCCAGGAAAGTTTTCTAGAGCAGTATGTCGATAGTCCGACAAGGGAAGGGGCCATATTGGACCTTCTGTTGGGGAATGAGCCAGGCCAGGTGGTAGAAGTTGCAATGGGGGATTTCTTTGGAAATAGTGACCACAATTTAGTAATTTTTAGAATATTCGTAGACAAAGATGAGAGTGTTCCTAAGAGAAGAGTACTAAACTGTGCCAAGGCCAATTATATCAAAATTCGGCAGGAACTGGGAAATGTGGTTTGGAGACAGCTATTTGAATGGAAGCCCACATTTGATATGCGGGAGGCTTTCAAAGATAGGTTGAAGATAGTGCAGGATAGGCATGTTCCTTCGAAAACAAGGGATAGGAAAGGCAAGATTTGTGAACCATGGATGACAGGAGAAATTGTGAGACCAGCCAAGAGGAAAAGGGAAACGTACATAAGGTCCAAGCAGCTAAGAACAGAACAGGCCTTGGAGGAATATCAGGAGAGTAGAACCAATCTTAAGCGAGGAATCAAATGGGCTAAAAAGGATCATGAAATAACTTTAGCGAGCAGAATTAAGGAGAATCCCAAGGCCTTTTATTCATATATAAGAAGCGAGAGTGTAACTAAAGAAATGGTTGGTCCACTAAAGGATAAGGAAGGAAGGTTGTGTGTTGAACCTGAGAAAAGGAGTGAGATTCTCAATGATTACTTAGATTCAGTATTCACTGAGGACAGGGACATGAAGAATGTTGAGATTAGAGATAGAAGTTTGGCATGGAAGTGGGCGTTATTGGTTTGATCAGTAAGTTAGCAGATGACACAAAGATTGGTGGAGGGACAGAAAGCATGGGGACTATCAAAGAATACAGGAGAATATAGATAACTGGAGAGTGGGGCGGAGAAGTGGCAGATGGAGTTCAATCCGGGCAAATGTGAGGTGATGCATTTTGGGAAGTCTAATCCTAGAGCCAACTATACTGTCAACGGAAGAGCCTTGGGTAAAGTTGATGAGCAGAGAGTTCTGGGAGTTCAGGTCCAATGTACCCTGAAGGTAGCTGCACAGGTGGACAGAGCAGTCAAAGTGGCATATAGTATGCTTGCCTTCATCGGATGGGGTACTGAGTATAAGAGCTGGCAGGTCACGTTAAACTTGTACAATACTTTGGTTCGGCCGCATTTAGAATACTGTATACAATTCTAGTTGCCATATTACCAAAAGGATGTGGACACTTTGGAGAGGGTGTAGAGAAGGTTTACAAGGATGTTGCCTGGTATAGAAGGTGCTAGCTATGAAGAGAGGTTGAGTAGGTTAGGATTGTTTTCATTACAAAAAAGGACATTATGGGGGGACCTGATTGAGGTCGACAAAATCAGGAAAGGTATAGACAAGGTGGATAGTGATAAGCTTTTTCCCAGGGTGAGGGACTCAATAACAAGAGGTCACGCATTCAAGTTGAGAGGTGGAAAGTTTAAGGGAGATACACGTGGAAAGTACTTTACACAGAGGGTGGTAGGTGGCTGGAATGTGTTGCCAGCAGAGGTAGTAGAGGCAGACACGGTATATTCATTTAAGGTGCATCTGGACAGATGCATGAGTAGGTCGGGGGAGCAGAGGGACAGAAGTGCTTAGGAATTGGGTGATAGGTTTAGACAATGGATTTGGATCGGCTTGGGTTTGGAGGGTCGAAGAGCCTGATCCTGGGCTGTAAATGTTCTTTGTTCTTTCTTTGTTCTATTCCTCATTGTCGGTCTGTCTACCTGCTTTCCTCACTTTTCATTTGTATGTTCTTGAGCTATTCAGGTGTGGTTTGAAGTTGCTGAGAACATGTTTACCAACTGATACAAACGTGATAAACATTTATATCGCTTATAGGTTGCAATTTTTTGATATAAAATGGATGTACAATTTTAAATCAAACACGCACGGTACTCAGAACTACCCAGTTTTATCTGCTACTCATATTCCAGGTCCATAAGAAAACTGCACTCAAACAGCACTTTTCAACACAGTGATCTATCCTAAAGTGCTTAACATTGAATTACTTCCAAAGTATAATCACAGGTGTAATGGCAGAAACACAACTGCCAAGTTGTGCACAGCAAGTTCCCAAACACAATGTGATAAAGGCCAGATGATCTATTTGTTTTTTAAGGTTGACAAAGGAGTAAATATTAGACCCAGAGTACAAAGGAGAGTGCCTCGACCTTTCTAATGAAGAGCGCTATGGATATTTTATGCCACTGGAAATGCAGACAAGCTTCAATTAAACATTTCTTCTGAAAGACTCCACTTCTAACATCACACTTCTACCTCTGTAGTGCACTGCAATGTCAGTCTAACTTTTGTATTCAGGTCTTTGGAGTGACTTAGGCCCTAACGCACTAAGCTGTGATAAACACAGAAATGCCCATGGCCACAGCCACCCACAAAGTACTTACTGGCTTTCTTATGGAGGAGCTTATGAGTTGACCAACTTCCTTTGAAACATTCCTGTAAAATTTAACAAAAAATATTGTCAGTTAACACCAACAGAAACAAAAAAGTTCAACCTATACTTTTTACATGTGTGTATGTATACAACATTTTAAAAAACAAATTAACAGTAGCATACCGATGCCGTAACACTATCACAAGATGTGACAGAAATCAGTAATGCCTACACTCAATTCCCAGGATATATTGGAAATTAAGGTTTACAGCCAATCCTTGACAGTCTAAACTGATTTCCAAATTTGGTGTTTCAACCAGCCCTTATCAATAGCAAATTTGTTTAAGCAGTTCGGATTACTGCATGTAAAAGGATTCCAAATTGCCTTTAAAATTATGATTTTTAGAATTATTGATGGCATTGTGCCCTTTTAAAATACAGCTCCAATGATGGCTCCCGTTTGAAAATACTAGGATTCACTTAACATATTGGTGCTTTAGCATAATAAGTGGTCAGTATGTAATTTTCTGCAGATTTGAACAGAATACAATTTTGCCCAAAACTAAATTAAATATTACAGATTACACAGTGTTGTGTAATCAAAGGACAGGTCACCAAAACGTAATGCTATTAATTTGGGGTGGGAGAACAAATGTCTATAAATGGCAACCTAATGTAGATACTCCAATTGGAGAGATTGAAACTACAGCATGGTTATACTGTTATGCTGTTTGATTAAGAAAGTTCACTCCATTTGATGTCTTTACTATGTGAACAGTAAATACTTTAACAAAATCATTAAGAACTTTGCAGACTCAGCACCTATTTCTTCCCTTGCGTTGGGGCACTTAGTTGAAATGTCAACACTGGTATTTCTAATGATGTAGTTAACAGGTGGCTCCTATAAATCACTGAGCTATCCACTGTTGAAATCATATCATGCCACAGGATTTTGCATCATCATACAGTTCATTCACTGACGCACTAATGCCCCACCAGCTTTACCGCAAACTAGTCTGCCTATAAGGTTTGTGCAAGGTCTGCAGAGTC